>NC_056727.1:870235830-870545830 GCF_019279795.1 Protopterus annectens | reverse complement strand
CTACTTTTAATAAATCTTGTGTGGTTGCGGTTTTGCCTCTGACTGAACTTTTTGGTGCATATGTTCAGACCGGGCATATGTTGGTGGGAGGTCCAATCAACAAAAGTCTACCTCCCACCCCACCAGCTAGGCTGGTGAGACATACAGACATGCAATAAAGGTAAATACAACACTGCTTCCCAGACCACCAGCAGGAAACTACCAGTGGGAGAGATCTACAAGGTCTACACTTTAAACATGGACAGCGACGTATCTTGTGGGACACCAAAAATTGTTCCTCCAGGCAATGCCAGTAAAGACTACTGCGACCAGGATGTAGCTGTACACGGAACAGTAAGTTGAGCAAGCCTGATAACACATGGGTTGACACAACGTATGACATGTGTCCTGACACAGGGAGAGTGGGCAGTGTGTAGGGGTGTGTTCATATCCCACCTGTGCCCACCTGCGCCCACAGTAAGGATGAGTGCTGTAGAGTAGTGGCAGGTAGGGGAACTATGGGTATGCGATTATGGGCCTAGGCATGCAGGTGTTGGCTGGCAGACACATATTAGGACCGCCCCTTGGATGTAAGTAATATTCCCATGTGGGTATAGCAGATGCCCATACCTCCCAAACCTTAAGAGCACATCTACTGGACAGTCCGTAAACCATTGGGGGAACACATAGGGACCATATCATTGAACTGTCCCCGATTATCAGGGATGTCCGTGATTACAAATCAGAATCTAACACAGTCCCAAATAAACCCTCCTAGAACTAGTGATATTAGGAGGAAAGGTGGCAGAATACATGTAATGAATAATGACAACATGTAAGAGTCCTAAACAGCATGTACCTCAGACAATGTGCATGAATACATATGTGCTCTGGATCCGTCAATGTGTCAGATTAATAGCACCAACTTTTTAAATGTGTCCCTGAGGTTGTTATGCAGTGTCCCTGATTCAGTGTACATTCTTCCCCATTCATATGATAGGTCTGCTAGTGAGAGAAAGTGCATGTTCCGCCGACTACCTTAGAAAGATGATAGAATGATAGGGTTAGGGTTACCACCTATCCACCTTTGTGAGGGACACTCCCTTTTGGGCAGTTGTGTCCTGCAAAATAAATGTAATTATGGCAAATGTCCTGTGATTTAGGGTAAAGATTTCCTATATTGTCTGTAGTAGTTGCATAAAACAATTATTTTGTACCTGAAACACCTAAATGTTTTTATTTTATTTTATTTTATTTTACATTTGTTGACCGGGCTAGTCCAGCTGGATATATGTCCATTTTCAGTGGAGGCCCGGGGAGAAAAGCTCCACAATACAATAACCAAATAGGACAAACAAATATATATCAAGTAGACATTGGTACATTGCAAAACTTTATGATATATGACATAACTAGGATTTTATATTCTGTATACCAGCAGGAACAAAAGCCTGATGTAAAAATAAGCTCGATACAATAGTAGTATGAATTAATAATGGAAATTATAACTAAGATGCTGTAGATACTATGGTCACACAAGAAATCAGAAGATAAACACTAGTGTTGAATGGATAGAGTATACAATAGCAAACAGGAGGATACAATAATAGTGTTTAGTCTCACAAGAGTTGAGGTGTGGTATGAACATGGTTAGAAATTCAACAGTATATACATATTTACAAGAGGAAAGAATCCTCAGAATGGTCAAGCTCACTGCTATCAGAGAGTTAACACAAGATAATGTTCAAAAGAGGCTAGGAATCACAGGAGTCTTGAAAGGGGTATGGTTGTTAGTCTGGGTTATCACAGGGGCATAGCCAGTGTGATTTGAGGTAGAGTTTGAGCTTGCTTTTAAATAGGTGAACAGAGGATAGTGAGGTTAGCAGACTTGGAAGGCTGTTATAGGCCTTGCCTACTGTATTAGAGAACAAGGTGTCACCAGCTGAATTGTTGGATTTAGATATTTGTACAAGTAGTTTATTAGATGAGCGCAAGGTTGTGTTGAATCCCACTTATTTTTCCCAGATTTGGTGTTTGTTACATTGGATGTGGTGGACCTATTTGGGTCCATTCCCCATGATATAGGTTTACAATGGTTAGAAGAGAGAATGAGGGACAGTAAACTTTTTTCTAATGAAGATTTTAATAATTGTACTCTTTATGGATATTATTCTTAACAATACCTTCATGTTTTTCCAAGGGGAATTCTTTAAACAAACTAGAGGAGTGGCTATGGGAGCCAAATGTGCTCCCACCTACACAAACATTATTTTATCTAGGTGGGAAGAATTATTCATCCTTGAGAGCCCCTTTGCAACACATTGGTGCCTATACAAGAGATTCTTGGACGATATTGTTATTTTTTGGACGGGTTCTTATGACAGTTTTATAGAATTTTTGCAATATATTAAAAGTACTACCACATTTTTGGATTTTACTTACAATTACAATTCGGACGTGCTCACATACTTGGACATTACCCTTATAAAAACTAACCAAGGTTTTTATCTAATATTTTTCGCAAAGAAACATTTTCTAATTCATATCTTCACTTTAAAAGTGCTCATCCTTTTTTTCAGAAAAGTAACCTGATCAAGGGTCAACTGGTTCGGATCAGTAGGATGACATCCAATGATGTTGATTTTCTTAGTGAAAGTGAAAAGGTTTTAGAAATGTTTAGAGAAAGGGGATATCCTGAAGGTTTATTGCAACAGACGCTGGAGATAGTGGTTCAGGGGAGACACGATAGATTTTCTCCCATCCTAGGATGTCGTTCTTCTAATACAGTTCCCCCAGCCCCACCAAATAGTGAGGTTGACAATTTTTGTGAAGCTTTTATTTTTGATTATTCAGGGGATTCAGGTGTCATTAGGGAAGTTATCACCAAGGAATGGAATAAATTTGTTGAATTTTCTGATTTGGAGATTTTCAAAAATAAAAACTTGAAATTTATATATAGGAGAGATCAGAATTTTAAACAATTGTTTGAGTTTACTGGGCCTAATAAACTTAAAGGTTCTTCACGAAGGCATGGGACTTTTAAATGTGGAGCATGTTCACAATGTACTTACGTAGTTAACCAAACCCACATCACCATACCTTCAAGGGATAGAAATATTGTTAGTGACACCTTCTCTAACTGTAATACTCAAGGAGTTATATATATTGCTACGTGCAAAATTTGCAGCTCCTTCTACGTGGGAAAAACTGAAAGAAAGTTGAAGAACCGCATATGTGAGCATTTATATAAAATTAGGAAACAATATAACAAAAATGCACTGTATAGACACACTTTAAAATGTCCTCAAGCGTCTTTTTCTTTTTTTGTCCTGGAAATTGTTCCAAAAGAGATCAGGGGTGGCATGTGGGAAGCCAAATTAGAATATAAAGAACTTTTTTGGCAAATTGTGTTGGATTCCACTAAATCCCCAGGTCTCAATGATACACTTTCTATTTCTTCAGTTCTTAAGCTTAGGGCAGCTAAATTATGATGTTTTCTACTGTTACCACAAGGGGGCATAGTTATACAATATTTATCATTATTAAAGCAACATGGTTTAAATACAAGGAAAGGTCTTTTTTACACTTTGAATTTTTATATTCTGAATATTTATTCTGTTTACAGTCTTTTATATTTTGAATATTTACTTTTGTTACAACATTTGTCATAAATTAAAAGTGTTTTATTGTCATTTAGTTTATTTGGAACATGGTATATGCTTTTATTATCAGTGAAGATTTTACTTGTTTTTAACAGTTTGACACATTTCTTAATGAGGTACTGATTTTTATTGGCTAATTGATGATTTTTATTAATCAATTTTGTATAAAAGGCACTTCATTAATGACATCCAGTTTTTCTGAAGAAGACCTAGGTATACTAGGGTCGAAAACGTATCTAATTTTTGTGGCGTTAATGTTTGTGTTTGGCACTCGCTTTGAATAAAGGAGGTTCATCTGGTTTCAGTCCTTTATTAGGATTCCCAAGCAAGCTTTTGTTTTTGGCTGATGTAAAAATAAGCTCGATACAATAGTAGTATGAATTAATAATGGAAATTATAACTAAGATGCTATAGATACTATGGTCACACAAGAAATCAGAAGATAAACACTAGTGTTGAATGGATAGAGTATACAACAGCAAACAGGAGGATACAATAATAGTGTTTAGTCTCACAAGAGTTGAGGTGTGATATGAACACGGTTAGAAATTCAACAGTATATACATATTTACAAGAGGAAAGAATCCTCAGAATGGTCAAGCTCACTGCTATCAGAGAGTTAACACAAGATAATGCTCAAAAGAGGCTAGGAATCACAGGAGTCTTGAAAGGGGTATGGTTGTTAGTCTGGGTTATCACAGGGGCATAGCCAGTGTGATTTGAGGTAGGGTTTGAGCTTGCTTTTAAATAGGTTAACAGAGGATAGTGAGGTTAGCAGACTTGGAAGGCTGTTCTAGGCCTTGCCTACTGTATTAGAGAACAAGGTGTCACCAGCTGAATTGTTGGATTTAGATATTTGTACAAGTAGTTTATTAGATGAGCGCAAGGTTTTGAGATTGTTATAGGGGATGACTAGGGATGTGAATATGGGTATATTTTAAGGTAGATACAGGATCTTATGGGCTACTGTTAGTTGATTAAAAAGTATTAGATTTGGCAATTCTAGCCATCCGAGTTTATTCAAATTGATACAATGATGAGTTCTATAGGATGACCCTGCTGCGAATCTGGCTATATTGTTGTAGGAGGATGACTGTTTATTCAGGTTACTTTTGCATATTTTGGTATAGATAGGGGAGGCATACAGGAGGGTAGAGATAAGGTGTGTACGAGCAATGGCGACCCTGGCTAGAGGAGTTAGAAAGGGTTTAATTCTATAGAGGGAACCTAGTTTCTTATTAACTGTTTTTATGGTGTTATTAATGCAAGGTTCAAAAGACAAGTGATTATCTATTAGTACTCCAAGTAGTTTGGTGGTTGGTTCGGGGGATATTATAGTTCCATTATTTGAGGTAATAGTAAAGTTAAGTGGGGAGGTTCTGCGAGTGGGGGGTGAATAGTAGCATTTTAGTTTTTTTAGGGTTTAAGATAAGACACCTTTGTAGGAGCCAGTTTTCAACTGTGCTAAAGGTCTTTTGGGTTAGTGACTGAAGTTCTGATTGGGTAGTAGCAGAGCATATGAGTGTGGAGTCATCTGCATATTGGATACAGTCAGCTTGTGGAATTACAGAATGGAGGTCATTTGTAAAGATGAAGAAGAGTAAAGGACCCAGTATGGATCCTTGAGGGACCCCTAAGGCTACTGGGAGGTGGGAAGATAAAGCATTTTCCCATAGAACAACCTATTGTCTGTTATTTAGGTATGATTGGAACCACTGTATAGTAAGGGCATCCAGTGATAAATTTCTGAGTGTGTCTAAGAGAAGGTGGTGGTTAACCATGTCAAATGCTTTAGACAGGTCAATAAAAAGGGCTGAGGATAGAGTATCATTATTACGATTACTATTAATTTGGTTAGTGAAGGATAGGAGAGCAGAGGTGGTGCTATGGAATGGTCTAAAGCCATGTTGACAAGCTGCTAGTAGATTGTTTTCAAGTAGGTAGGGTAACAGTTGTAAATGAATACATTTCTCCATTATTTTTGCCAGAGAATATAGTATGGCTATGGGCCTATAATTGGAGAACTCCTTGGAGTTACCACCTTTGTGCAGGGGGATAATGTGAGAGACTTTCCAGATTAAGGGGATAGTTCCTTCAGAGATAGTTCTATTAATGAGGATGGATATGGGGTAGGCTATGACTTTAGCAGCTTTTTGTAGGTATTCTGCAGGTAGTAGATCTGCAGAGAGTGTGGTGGGTTTAAGTTTCTGGATGAGGTTAAAGATGAGGGATGTGGGCACTGGCAGAAAATGAAATAGAGGAGGATTGTTGGTAGAGGTTATGTTTGAGCATGAGGTGCTAGGGGAGAGCTGGTTAGCTAGGGATTGTATTGTTTCAGTGAAAAATGTGTTAAATGAGTCTGCTATTTGGTTGGGATTGTTGAGATCAGAGCCAGTGGGAGTAGGAGTGCTTGAGCATCCTGGGTGTAGGAGGTTGTTGATGCCTAGCCAGAATTTCTGAGGATTATTTTGTTGAGTTTGTTGATGCTGATGGTAGTAGTTTCTTTTATCGGCTAATATGGCTTTTTTTGTTTCGTTTCTTAGCTGTCTGAATTGTAAGTGATCTGAGGGGCTTTTTGTTGAACATCATTTGGCCCATAGTTTATTTCTTTGCAAGATTTTTTGTTTGGTAGTTTTGGTGAGTCATGGTGCAGGTTTAGTTCTGATTCTAACTTTGCGTAATGGGGCATGGCAATCTAAAATGGAAAGAAATTTTGCATTAAAGTATTTAACTGCATTATCTAAGGTAGGTGTTTCAGGGGTGACCAGTCACAGGCTTTTAGTTCAGTTTGAAACTGAGCAGGGTTAAAATTTTTGTTAGTATGAATAGTATTGCAAATGATAGAGTTTGGGAGTTCAGTTTTAGATCTGATTAAATAGGTAAGCAAATGGTCACTTATGTCCTCTGGGATGGTGCCTGTTTTATAATTTTGTTGAGGAGTATTAGTAAGTATCCAGTCGAGGGTACTTGTTTTGTTGTTAAGTTTATTGGTACAGGTTGGGGATGTTGTAGTTTGAGTAAAGTCAAATAGGTTGATATGAGTAGAAGGTTGCTCAGATATACAGGAGTTCCAGTTTGTGTTAAAGTCTCCAAGTATAATGGTTTCTTGGGAGTAGTTGCTTGAGAGCCAGCTAAGGATAGCCTCTAATGTGTTGATGTTGTTGCCTGGTGGAAGATAGACACAGATTAGATATATGGCTTTACTTTTGTTCAGCTGTATCTTAGAAGAATTTCTGCATTGTTGGAAAGTGGAGGTTTAGAGTCTAGCAAGGTAACTTGTAATCCAAGTAAATGTCATAAGAAACAGTATATTCTTCTTCTTCTTCTTTTGGCTTTTTCCCGGTTAGGGGTTGCCACAGCGGATCACCTTGTCCGCACATTGAATGGCAGTGGAGTTTTACGGTGTCGAGTTGCCAGCCCGGCGCCCAACCTTCCACAGAAGGCACACTCACACGCACACCTAGGGCCAATTTAGAGTGTACAATCCACCTGCAGCATGTCTTTGGGATGTGGGAGGAAACCGGAGCACCCGGAGGAAACCCACGCAACCACAGGGAGGACATGCAGACTCCGCACAGAAGGCACCCCAGCTGAGGATCGAACCGGAGAACCTCTTGCTGTGAGGCGGCAATGCTAACCACTGCACCACCGTGGCTGCCCACGTCATAAGAAACAGTATAAGCAACTATAATGCTACAAGAATAACCTTTTATTTAGGCAAAACAGTGAAGTACTCTCCTTTCTACTGGCTGTGGGTATGTGTTGCCCTGCAAATTCTGACGTCTCTACATACAGGTCCTATAGGGTTGCCACCTTTCCAAATGGCCAAAGTGGGACATGTTCTGTAGAAATGTCAGACTTTCCAGGAAAAAAAACATACCTACAGCCATGCATAGTACAGAATTAGACTTATTTGCACAAATAAAAGCTTAATCTAGTGATATTTGAATTGCTTATGCTACTTCACATAACATATAGAATTTTCATATGTAAAAGAACTGTTTTATGCAACTATTAATGAAACGTAGAATATAATAATGTCCTGTAATCAGGACATTTACTATGTCTTGATTATTTTCGCAGGACACAACTGCCTAAAGAGGGACTGTCCCTCGCAAAGTGGGACAGGTGGTAAGCCTAAAGTCCCACCTTGGCCAATTGAAAAGGTGGCAAACCTATAATAGGTATGCAGTAGCATGACTCAGCCGACGAATGTGGCTCCCACAACCCAACTACTTGTCTGTATTGAAGAGTCTCTGTTCCCATGTATCAGCCAGACAGGAGCAGATTGTATGAGGAACACACAAATAATATGATTAATTCACTGTACAGGCCACTGATTCCATACAGTCGAACGCCATGCCGTCGCCTAATGGGCAACCATTCTCGATACTGTAGTCAGGAGCGGCCTTAGGTCAACTGGTGCCCTAGGCAAAAGGGCACCATGGCACCCCCCACCACACTACCCAGTGCCCCCATCCTGGTCTACCTACACCAAATAAATACTGGAAAAGTGCCCCTAGTAAAGCGGCACCCTAGGCGGTCGCCTAGTTGGCCTATGCCTATGCCCAGCTATGACTTTAGTCATGTAGTCCGATGTAATGGGCATCACAAGGTGGGAGCAGATTGTATGAGGAACACACAAATATGATTGACTCACTGGACAGGCCGCTGATTCCGTACAGTCGAACGCCATGCCGTTGCCTAATAGGCAGCCATTCCTGATACTATAGTCATGTAGTCTGATGTAATAGGCATCACAAGGTAATATTGTGGTCCTCGCTCCCACCCAGGGGTGTGAGTGACAGATGCAAGCAACAATGTTAGTGCATTTGCAAGTGCGGAAGCGAGCGGGTGTAAGCGTGTTTGGCTACCAGTATGTGAGTATTGCACTGGTAAAGCAATATAGAGGCTAACCGAGTGTAAGAGGCTGTAACCAGAGGTCAGCAGTGCTTAATGTTGTGCAAACCCATGCACACCCACTCCCATCTGCTTTAACGTGCCTTACTCCCTCCGTATCCAATGGGTTTGTTCTGCCCTGCAACCAAATAAGCGTCCTTTGCAAGGGTTGGAACCAGGACCCTGTGGACACAGCTAATGTGTATTACCAATATGCCATGGAAGATATACAACCAACGGACAGTACCACAAACATATCATAAAGCAAAGTCATTCAACAGTATAGGAATGTATCCCATCTTGTATATGTATATGTGAGTGTTTATGTCCAGCATGTAGGTACATACATATATAGAAATGTATCAGGAACATACCATGTGGCAACAAAGCATTACAAATGAATGAAACGGGAAACAACAGTGACACCTGTATTATGCAGTGGTGTTGCTCTATGTGTTCTCAAGACTCCCTCAGACAGACATGTGTCAGTCATACATGCAAATATTTGTACATTGGCTATATAAATCACTCAAGACAATGTACCTAACACTTTAGTCATAGGTGGCTCTATAGTCTGGCACACTGATGTCCCTCTCACCAGGTTGAATAAGGAGAAAATTACAGTCAGCTGCCTGTCGGGTGCTAGGATCCGCCACATAACGCATGCACTCAAGTCACTCCACAACAAGTACAAATATGACTCTGTCATTGTCCATGTTGGAGTGAATGACTTGAGACGTACCTCCCTGGACTACATGAAAAGAGACATGGAAGAGCTCTCGGATCATGTGGCCCAGGCAGGTATGACCCTAGCCCTGAGTAGCATCCTGCCTTCACCTAGAATGATACCACAATATAAGGATAAAATGATTGACTTCAACAATTGGCTAAGCTTATGGTGTCATTCAAAGGGGATCCAGTATCTGTCTGCCTGGGATGACATGATTGACAGACCACGATGCTTTGCCAGAGATGGTCTGCACCTGTCGCCCTGGGATTCAGGTTACTGGCTAAGGCTCTTGCCACCCCTATAGTGCCTTTTTAGGCAAACTTCAAAGGACAAAACCACCACCATAACAGGTACAAGCATGCAAAATCTGAAGGTAATGCTACTCAATGCTAGAAGTCTAAACCTCAAAATGCACTCTCTCAAGGCACTCCTAAAATGGAGAACATCGATATCTGTGCAGTAACTGAGATCTGGTTCAAGGCTCCAGAGAGCACCCTGCAATACCAGGCTACAACTCTTACCACACTTTTCGGCCACCAAACCAGGACGAAACACTAAAGGTGGAGGAGTGTCAATATTCACCAAGGATATTCACACCACCAGGCTAGTTGGCCAACACAATGTGTCTGAAATTCTCCAAGTGCAACTAACACTAGGTAAGACTGCAATCCAAATTGTAGCTTGCTACAGATCCCCCACCATACCCCAAGATTCTCACTACACCTTTCTAAACATACTGGAAAATATTAAGATAGAAACAAACACCCTAATACTGGGTGATTTTAACTACCCTGCCATTAACTGGGAAAACTACTCATGTCCCAACACCTTTGCGGAACGGTTCTTGGAATTCATAAATTCCAACGCCCTGGATCAACTAAGCCATAGTCCCACCAGGGGCTCCAATATCCCACACCTGGTCATTACCAACATGGGAAATCAATGCTCTATACCTATGGTCACCCCCTCATTAGTCAGGTCTGACCATAAGCTAATCACCCTTAACATCCACATCCCACCCCACCCCCAGTAAAGAAATCACCATAAAAAACTTCTCCAAAGCCAACTTCATGCTACTCAAGTCAGAAGTGACAAACTTCATGACACCCATGCAGACGGGAACTGAAAGTTCAACTGCTGAATCCTACACTAAGGCACTGTACGAGCACATCCACTCATGCATGAATCGTGCCATCCCAAATAGAACCAAAATGCTCTCATCCAAAAAGGAAGCCAATCTGGTGGTCCCCTGCCACAAACAAACTTTACAACAAAAGGAAGAAACTTTTGCAGAAAAGAGGAAAATCCCAGGATGCAAAAAACTCCCTTACTAGCCTCAGTAAGAAACTGAGATGCCTCATAAAATCCTCCAAAGCTAGTTACGAAAATAAAATTGCCAAAGATTCCAAAGACAACCACAAAGCATTCTATAACTATGTCAAGAATCTAAATGGCAATGCTCAGATCTGCTCTGAGCTAAAACAGAATGGCATTAAATATACTGATCCGAAGGATATTGCCAATATCCTGGCAGATCGATTCAGTGCCAACTTCACCCCCCTCTCACCCCCTAAATGGCCCATCTCAATACCAGAAGATTGCCAAATTCCAGTAATAACAGCCACACAGGTACAAAATGCACTCTCTAAAGCCAAGAATACAGCTTCCATGGGACCAGATGACATCCCGGGCTGTGTACTACATGAACTACAATATGAACTGGCACCTCACCTAAGTGTCATGTTTAATCATAGCCTCACCTCAGGTTTCGTGCCCACTGAGTGGCGCAGAGCTACAGTTATCCCAATCCACAAGGGGGGGATCCACCTTGGATCCCAGAAACTACCATCCCATCAGTCTGACAAGCCTTATCTGCAAGGCCATGGAGCGTATTATCATGGAACTTATAAACAAAGACATTGGCAACCTTCAAACACTGGACCCCACCCAGTTTGGGTTTGTGAAGGGCTGATCTTGTCTCCTGAACCTGATTGACTTCTTTGAATCAGTCTCCAGAGCCATGGACAAGGGTAAGGTGATCCACACAGCCTGTCTAGACCTTGCCAAGGCCTTTGACACCATCCCCCACTCTGGAATCATAGATAAACTTACTAAGTTGGGCATTAATCCCTATGTCACCCAATGGGTTGCTAAATGGCTTACTGATAGAACCCACACTGTAAAAGTAGCCGACTCCAAATCCAGCTCCAGACAAGTGACAAGTGGAGTACCTCAGGGTTCAGTCCTGGGGCCGCTCTTGTTTGGCATCTACTTCTCTGAAGTACAGGTCAACACTAAGGGACTCTGGCTAACAAAGTTTGCAGATGACTGCAAACTGGGAGCCATTATTGAATCCCAAATGATGTGGATACTCTACAAAAGGGCCTTACAGAAACAGATGCTTGGTGCCAGAGCCATGGGCTCAAGCTCAATGCCAAGAAATGTATTGTTATCCCTTTGGGAAAAACATGTATCCATGAATTACCATATAGGTGGCAGTACACTAAACACAGAAAGTGTGATAAGAGACTTAGGGACACAGGTGGACAGTGGTCTCACCTTCGATAACCACATCGCCACAACAGTCAGGAAATCCTTCTATGTGGCACACCTCATCACGAAGGGCTTTTCATCCAGAAAAAGGAGGTCATTGTCCCACTGTACTCATCCCTCATTAGACCCATTATAGAATACAATGCCCCATTTGGTATGTACCTCTCAAGACATCTGCAACAACTGGAAAGGCCTCAGAAATACCTCACTAAAAGAATCACAGGCCTCAAGCAGATGCCCTATGCTGACCGCCTTAAAAAACTCCAGCTATACTCTGTGCATATCGTCTACTCAGAGGCGATCTCTGCTTAACATACAAGGCCATGTCAAACCCAGAGCTGTTGGACATGCTACACTTAAAGAAATCCCAATCCCTCAGAGCTACACGCTCCAGGGATCTAAACCTTGTCATCACAATAAACAAAACATGCTGGAGGGATAGGTTCCTGACCCAGAGACTCCCCAGACTCTGGAATAGACTGCCCATACATGTCAAGCAGAGTGCCTCTTTGGACCTCTTCAAGAGGAACCTTGACGATTGGATGGGAGAAAGGAAATTCACCCCAGGGATCACGTCAGTCGCCCTGCTAGACAGGGGTCCAGGAAAGTAAATAATGTGGGAAGAAATAGCCAGGGAATTGTTATGGCTAGGCTTGTATAGGCCCTAGGGCTGATAGCCTAGTACCAACCTATGAACCTATGAACCTATGAACTCTGTGCATGTAATATACATTAACACAACAGTACCTGTCCAATCATTATGTGTGAACAGTACTCTTGCAAGTTGCTGTGTGCAACATCATCATCATCATAATAAAGGTAAATGGGGTAACCACAGAGGTTGTGTGTACAATGGCACCATCCTCATCATGTGTACCTGGATCATGTAGGAGCGATGTGCATACCAGGATTGTGCACCTGAGGGACAGGAGTGAGAATAACAGGAGTATGTTGTGATGCATATTACACAGATTTCATGTGTCCGGTGGGCACATGTGTGTAATGGACAGCTATGTATAGGGCAGATGTTGTCCTAGGAGCCGATTGGCCTTACGTTTCCATAGGTGAGTGTCAGATGTTGGGGAAGGAGTGTGGTATGGCTGTGGCGGATAGGTAGGATCACAGAAAAGACAGCATACAGGGTTGGAATATGACACATGTGGGGGGATACACACCGGACAGGGATGGGTGTTCTACATTCACAAGCGCATGGGAACAGTGGGACAGAGGTCCCCAGCTGTGGGCAACTGCCACTGTACCTACACAGCTGCAAAGAAGGCAGTGCTGGGGGCTGTCCAGGAGGGGAAGCATCACCCTGTAAATGTGACACTTCACCCTTGAGCTGTTGTATCTGGTTTCGGAACACCTTAGGGAGCCACCAACACAACACATCCAGGAGCCCACGACAGCAGACATGTACCTGTCTGGTCCTGCTCCCAGGGGGGACATGCTCCATCCTCAGTGGTGGCACCACCAGAAGGTGGTGCAGAGCCAACAGAGGTTGATGTCTATGGCTGGGCCCCAGATGTGCTAGTACCCAGTGCCATGGTTAGCTGAAGTGGGGCAGGAGGTTCTGCCGGGACCTCCCAACCCATTCAGCCTATGGTGTTGCATTTTAAACCCACACATGGCTTAGTGATAGACAACAGCATACAGGATTACCTATGACAGTATGCATAGATATCACCAGCAACCCAAAGCAACAGATGGTATACATTTGCAGAGGGAGCACAACACATGCATATATACTGCATGCCATCTGTACAATGTGTAGTAGACGTGTGACCACAGCTATGAACAGTTGCCCATTACTGGCTTGTCACTGGGAACCCCACACAGTGTCTGTCATACCACTGTCTCATGTGACACATGTCCAGTCAGGGATGCAATGGCAATAACACATCCTTATCATCATGAACTGTCTACAATCCTCATACCATGCTTCTGCTGTGCACAGATGTGTGTTCAGTGTGTAACACAGGAAACAAATGGTTGCACACACTGACCAGTTCACAGATGGCCCTACAGATGGGGGTCCCTCATGAACAGAGTACTCCATGTCCATATTATAACATGCAGAATAGCCATTACCACACACATGTTAAACAGGCAGTAGTCTCAATGCAGCATAGCTACACTTACATGCTGTAGTCTTGTGTGGCACATCACCCTCCTTTCTTTAGGCTATCTCCCACTGTGAAAAATGATTAAGGTACATACTGATATCATCTGTGATGCCGTGTCAGAACACCGCATCTAGGTACCACTCACAGTGACTGTCATGGCCAAATAACAACATGTTTCCCTAGATAGTGTACTGTGTTTATCATGCGGATGGCTATGGAAACACTATCACAACTGTACCACATGCAATCAGCTAGAGGAAGACTGCAATAGGTGCAGAGGCCATCACCTGACCATGTCCATCACTTACAATACACATGCTGCTGCTGTGTATGTGTACTCCTTCACATCCACCAGAGAGTGTGTGGGTGGGACAGGCAAAGTACACCCGGGAAGGACTTGGAGACTTAACCATAAGCATCATCTGCCACACGCCGAACAGTAGAGGGGTCAAACCCCTGACTGACTACTCATTACTATTACATGTGCATGACGTTACTACATGTGCACAAAGGTGACATGTTGCTGTGCTGTAAGAACATATATGTGTGTAGGTGAGTGACATCTGCAACAAAGATATAGTAGACATACATTAGGTGTGGCACACATGGCTATCCACGTGAACGGATGCCATTGTCACCACAACCACTCTCTAATAGACATGCATTGACACCTTTGCCAGGGCCACAAATGCACAATGTAACTATTATTTATTTTATTTTATTTGCAGTTGTTTAACCAGGATAGTCCATTGGGCCTAAAGAACCCGTTTTCAATGGAGTCCTGGGGAGAAAAGCTCCACATACAGATTAAACAAAGATTAAGTTCCACACATAGATTACATGAAGATTACAGAGAGTAACATTATACAATTTCTGGTTATAAGATAGATCAAATATATTTTAATCAAAAGTAATAAATGCAATAGTATTAAAAGTAGAACATTTTTTATTTATTTATTTATTTTTAGATGGATAGGTAGTTAGATGCAGTAGGCTAAGAGATTGCTAGGTATAAGTAAGGAGTTGTATACTACAAGCAAGCATGAATTTGCTATCTGGGATTTGTAAGAAGGGGAAGAAAAGAAGAGTGGAGAGTAGGCTATGGGGGATGGGAGCAGGAGCATTGCCATGTTGATGTTAGATGAGAATGAAGTAATTTTTTAAAGTATGGGAGGCTAGTGGTTGTACGAATGGAAGGGGGTAGGGAGTTCCATAGGCGTGCTAGTGAGAAGGACAGGAGGTTTTGTCCTGGGGGGCGGAGGGGTCTGTAAACCTCAATAAGGTTTTGATAGTTTGGTCTTAGAAGTCTTTGGGTGTGATGCATTTTAAAGGTAGTTGAGAGGGAGGGACAGAGGTATGGCTGGAATATGAGTTTATGAACATAGGTGAGCTGAGTGTAGGAGAGGTAGTTGGGAAGTTCTAGCCAGTTGAGTTTGTGAAGAGGTATACAGTGATGGGTTGATGATTTGTTGCTGGTGGCAAATCTGGCTATTTTATTGTAGCAAGATGACAGTTTGGTTTTGAGAGATGATTGTAGGTTTGTTAGAAGAGGGGCACCATAGAGAAGGGAGGAAAGGAGAAATGTGGTAGAAAGAGTATGTTTTGTAGTTGAGGTGAGGAACCGATTATGTCGGTAGAGCATGCCAAGTTTTTGGTGGGGTTTTTTTATGTTTAGTAGTAGATGGGAGTTGAATTTAAGCTTGTCATCGATTTGGACTCCTAGTAGTTTGGTTTCAGATACCAGCTCAAGAGGTGTGTTATTTTGGCTGGTGATGGAGAATAAATTTCTATCAACGTTATTAGTTTTAGAGGGAGTAAATATCATTAGTTTAGTTTTAGCAGCATTAAGTGCTAGATGGTTGTCTTTCATCCACTGTTCAGTGGAGGAGAAGGCATCTTGAGTAAGTTTTAAAAGGGTTGGGATGGATGAGGCAGCACAGATAATTGTGGAATCATCTGCATATTGGATAATGTTTGCAAGAGGGATAGAGTGGAAAAAGTCATTAATGAAAATATTGAAGAGGAGGGGGCCCAGTATAGAACCTTGTGGGACACCTGTGGGGTGTTGAGAAAGGAGGAGGTGGCTTTCTTCCACTTGACAGCTTGTTGCCTATTAGAGAGATAGCTGGTAAACCAAGTAAGGGATGATAATGAAAGGTTTAGTTTAGATAGCTTAGTAAGAAGTAAGTTATGAGAGATAGTGTCAAAGGCTTTAGAGAGATCGCGTAGGATGGTAGAAACAGTGAGGCCAGAATCTCTAGCTTTATTCACAGTTTCTAGGAAGGATAGGAGGGCTGTCATGGTACTGTGATGGGGTCTGAATCCATGCTGGGTAGGAGTTAATAGGTTGTTATCTAAGAGATGGGGAAGGAGTTGAAGATGGATACATTTCTCTAGGATTTTTGAAATGGGAGAGAGGATGGCGATGGGACGGAAGTTGGGGATATTAGTATTAGTTCCACCTTTATGGAGAGGAATGATGTAAACTTTTTTCCAGATTTGGGGAACATTGCCTTCTTGGATGGAGTGGTTGATTAGGATACTGATAGGGAGGGCAATGGCTTCAGCAGCTATGCTGAGGAAGTATGAGGGAATGTTATCAGGGGCATTGGTGCATGGTTTTAGTTTCTGTAGGAGTTTTTTTATGGTGGAAGTAGGAATCGTTTTAATGTGGAAGGCTGGGGGTTGAGAGGGTGGGGGATCTGAGAAAAAAGATGGAGGGGGAGTTGGGTGAGGAGAAGTGGAAGTAGTTGGTGGACTGATATTTGAAAAAGAGGAAGTAAGTTTGGAAATAGAATCTATGAAAAAAGAGTTGAATTGTGTGGCAAGATCAGTGTCTTGTGCATTTGGATAGGGTATTGGGTTTTCTGTAGTACCAGGTTTTAGGAGGGTGGTTATACCTCTCCAGAACCTCTGTGGGTTGGTTTTGTGGTTGCCTTGAAGTTGGGAGAAGTAGTTTTGATGGTCTGCATAGATAAGCTTTTTAACTGAGTTACGAAGAGTTTTGTATTCATTAAGGGTAGATGTGGATTTGTTCCTGTGATATTGTGTCCAGGCCTACTTATCCAGGGAAACTACTTAGTTTGCCACACTGCAGTAATGCACAGGACCACATGCACCAGAGGGGATATCTGGAGGTTCTATGGGTTAGGGCATGTGAAAGTGCTAGACATCTGTTGGTATGCCAATGAGGGTTATACTAGGAGTGACTGTGGTTGGGAGCATCATAACCCACACACAGACACAGGGTGCCAGTACTGGCATGCAGGTATGCATTGCTTCATGGGTGTGCAGTGGTTGGCTGTGCAAGATGGCTGTACAAGGCTGGGTGAGGGGTAATCCATGGCACTGCATCACCCAAGAATGGTGTGCAGTGCAGGGGTGTAGTGTCTGCAATGTCCCACACAGATGGGTACTGCATTATCTGGCCTGACATCCTGGTTACCAATGTGTATGGCCATAGATTTGCAATGCATGCCATGTCTGTGTTTGATAGTCCTTCGCATGGACATTGCCTGGGATCTGCATGCCCCACAATACTGTATAGTGACATGCACATGTGTACCTGGTTTGGCAGACACATGCTGTGTACACAGCCTGTTATCCCCCGATATGCCAATACTGGCCTGGTGTGGCAACACCTGCTTATAGTGAGCAGGTCGACCCTGCTCCTGCATGGATAGTATGATACAGGTATTCCTTGGTGTCAGTGGCATGGGTCCATACAGAGCACATGTGTACAGCATTGTCTGGCCTCTGTGGATCACATTTGATGGCACCAAATATGTTGCAGGCATTCAGTGTGGAACATAGTGAAGGCACAATGTCTGCATATATGTGCCTATTGTACCACTGTACAGGTTACCATGTCCTCTGCAGGCCACTGCATAAACACCATGCCTACCATCTGTCATCAATGTTCATGGTTCTAGCAACTTAGCGGGATATTCTAGGCAAGTTTGTTTGTGCATGGCACATGGGTGCGGGACATATACCGGGTACTACTAGGGCTGCATACTTTGTTCACCAGGCCTTTTGTCAGATGTATGGGTATGGCTTGCCAACACAGTCCCATGGCTGACTGACAGCTGTACTCCTCATGAGGTGGCCAATGTGTCATAAGATGGATACCATATAGGAAAACTACAAAATTCACTCCCAAACATGTCCAATGGTAAGGCAATCATGGCCACCTCTACACAGGCTCTGACAGACAAACACACACTTGCCATGTCCTATATACAAACCCCTACCATATCACACTGCAGCAATATGCATTTAGGGCACATGCTATGGCGAATACTACAAAACATTGCAATTGTCTCACACAGGCAGACACACACACACACACACACACACACACACACACACACACACACACACACACACTTGGCATGTCTGGGATTAGAATACCGACCTAATTACGTTATAACACTACAGCATTACGCAGTTACAGAACATGCTACCAAAATTACTGGGACACAGCACTCCCAGAGGTGTATTTGTAGATGGGTGACATCATCAGCCTTGCCAAAGGTGGGTATAAGAATTGTATGAAGTGTGAGCAGTCTATAAGCATTGCTCAGTCCTCAGACAGACAGGGACAAACACACACACACACACACACACACACACACACACACACACACACACACACACACACACACACACAGACACACACACACCCGGCAAGTCTGGGATTAGGACACCAACTTAACTACTTTATTACACTACAGCATTACGCAGTTACAGAACATGCTACCGAGATTACTATGATACAGCATTCCCAGAGGTGTATTTGTAGGTGGGTGACATCATCAGCCTTGCCAAAGGTGAGTATAAGAATACTAAGGAGTGTGAGCAGTCTAAAAGCATTACTCAGTCCTCAGGCAGACGGGGACACACACCCACACACACACACACACGCACACTTGCGCACACACACACACACACACACACACACACACACACACACACACACACACACACCAGTGGTGGGAACGGAACACCTACCTATTTACAGATCACTATTACAATACTACATACTTACGAGTCGCGCCACACAGATTACACATTTTAAGGATGTCATTATGATCTTCTAGTAATGCAGACATCATCAGGGATGCTGGCAGTTAAGATGTACATACCTGTGAACCTGTGTGTTTAAAGTAGGAATCCATCCTGACCTGGAGTATGCCCATCTGTGGCATGGACGACTACTACCGCTATACAGGGTTACAATGGCCATGCCCATACAAAGAGGCACATAACTGACACAAGGTGTCACTGGGCATACTCACACACTTAGTAGCACAGGGCTGTTTGGAATGCATTAGGTGTCCATCTACACAAGGTTATACTGGGCATGCTCATACACTTAGTAGCACAGAGCTGACTGGGATGCACTCTGATTCTAAACAAGGAAGGCCACAGTGGCCATGCTATTACAGGTAGATGTAAAGAGCACATTGTAATGGGCTCTGGTGTTAGCAGTTGTCATTGTAAGCAGGAATGCTGCTCTACATATATATATGACACCGGTCTTTTACACAACGTCTGCTGCTGTCCGTCACCTTAGATGTACCATCCTATACCAAGCACAGTATCACCACTTGCAGTGATGTCTTGCCAGGAGTGGAAACTGCTTGACCAACACAATGAGCCTTGCTAGAGGTGGAAACTGCTTGAACAACACAATGAGCCAATGTCCTGCTGTAAGTACGAGGTTGTCATTCTGGGCTGACATGGCTGACAGTAGACAGGCCTTTGAAATGTATCACATGCATCCATGATTCAAGGGAGCAGGGATAATACCCAAGTTGCATCCGCCCATACAGTGCCATTCCAAGGCAAATGTCCTAAACACAGGATAACACTCTGATACCTACAGGTCAACTGCATTGTTTTCTTATGCTAACCAGTGCTAGATGTGTAGCATCCATAATCACAGCTGGTCACTGTAGATCCAACAATGGTGAGTAGTGACATCTGTGCAGTGAGGAACACCTGGCTGATGGCTCTGTAGTGCACAATAGCACTACCACTATATACCTCAGAACCAGGCATGTGGGCCATAACACAGGTATGCACTGCTCCAGGTGGTGGTGTCCCCACATACATAAAGGCCACTCACATGTACTGACCGGTACCCCCACGAAAGGCATCACAGATGAGTCATGTGCAGGACACAGTGTCACATGCTGCATTCTAGGATGTAAACCTTAGACACCACCATGCCCTTGGACTAACAACACGCATCCATACATGTTGTAGGACATATAAGAGTACACCACCATCTGACCTTGACCAGTGGACTGTACCAAGCTCTACATCAACTGTAGAGAGTACCCATGTACTGACACAGTTGCATCATGTGTTATGCGATGCAATGATACCACTGTCTGTAACCAGGTCAGCTGTACACATACCAGGGGCCCTCAGTACTTTCCAGCATTAGCAGATGACTGTTGCTGTACACCAGTACACACCCTCATGTATGGATATGACATACATGTACCTGCCCTGGGTATGTACATGCCACACACACACACACACACACACACACACACACACACACACACACACACACACACACACAAAACATACATATAAATAGCATAGCTGTTGTTGTCCTTTGTGCAAACAGGTGGCTGCTGCCATTACACACATGCACATGGAATGTAGGTCCATGGCTGCTGAATGCTAACAGTACATAAGGTGTGATATCAATGTTGACAGAGGTAACATTCCCTCTGTACCAGTCACCCATTACACCTATCATAGCATAAACAGTCCATGTGTCATGTATGTCATTACATATGTCCACCAATTGCAATGCCTACAAACATGCACAAATGGCAGGATTGTAGGACCTACACACATGTACATGTAGTGTTGTGCATTCAGATAACATGCGTGTGCAGTTGCTGATGTATGCAGGTGACGTGTATCCTAGTACATTATGCAGTTGCAATGCAGCCTCAACATTGCCAACTGCATATGGTGATATGCTGATTGTACGGAAAGATGTACCTCAGGTATGAACAGATGTGTGGAAATAACCGAGTGGTGGGGCATCTTTGCAGATGGATGTTTGCTGAGGACAGCTCACAGGTGTGTCACAAGCAGTCCTACAATAACCTGTGTAACCAATAAGCAATGGTTTTGTTAATTGAAGGACATAAAACACAGCTTAGACAGCGGTCAGGGAGACAGTGAAGGTAAATCACTTGACACCTGTTAACAGTTAAGATGTCCTATGTGCATATATCAGCACTGTTGCCAAAGGAAGCATCAGTACAGTTTGTAACGTGTAATACTGCTGTAAGTCTGTCATACATATCATGAGCTAGGCAGGTCTTTGATTCACAGTACTGGCATGAGTGGTTGCATATGTGTCCATATATGTCACATATGGTGGGGAATACATCTCAGTTGTTACTCACTCTCCTGTACACTAATGTATACATCTGTACAGACTCCAATGTAGAAAGCAGGACATAGGCAGGGGCGTGTATCTCACACATGTGAGGTATCTGTATGTGCGTGACATAGGTGTATTCAATATTGAATGTCACTGTGTGTGTATGTGTGTGTGTGTATGTATGGCTGTCTGGTCCCTGGAGTGAGGATGTATGTTACCATACTGAACTGATAAGACCCCTCCCCCATCCAGGAAATGCATTTAACTATCTGTGTTGATGTCCCCGATCTTAGGCCATACTGACTACCTGTACATGTGTATTCTCTGTGGCATCATCATGTAGGTGCACAATACTGTAATGATGCTTTGCACATAGGCAGGGGTCCTCACCTCACCAGTAGCAACTGTGTTCGAGTGTGTGTTACTGTGTCGGTGAATCCGTGAGTGTGTGGTGTGTTACTGTGTCACTGAATACATGTGTGTCAATACCTGAGTGTGTGGGTGCAGTTGTGTGTTGGCATCCTGTCATGGGAACGTGTATTACTGATTCCCAATGAGGCATCACACTTCCCACTGGCCTCTACCCTTGTAATCAACTAGACCGCTCTCTTACCTCACCACTCCATGTAACTGTACCTGTGATGTCACCCTTTATGGATGTCACATCTGTAGCCACAGTAGCTTAATACACAGCTATCATGCTCTTGGATCAGTACACGTGTTTAGAACGTGAGACATTCTTACTGTTATGCGGCAGCTACACGGTGCATGCTGGTATATTCATACATACCTGTGAGTAGTCCACATTGACATGTGGGACACTAACTGCAAACACTGATATCCACCGGCACGTGAAATTAGACGTGAAGGAGGACAGCAGAACATCATGACCAACATGCAGTTACTGTTGTTACACAAGACACATACTGTTAACAGTATGAAATGCACTGTACACCTGTAGTACATGTTATGTCTGCTGCCTGTCAACAGTACTCAACAATTGTAAACTACACTTATCTTCCTAGTCTGTTCACCCTGTGCATCAGACCATATGAGCATGTCCCTGCACCGATGTGTGGATGTCAGGGATGCAGCACAGGCATCATTATATGCACAGGGTGATAATGTTTGCCAGAGGCCTAGGCTGCACCATTGGATGACATCATGTGTGTAGGTTAGGGCCTTTGATCTAATTGGGCATGTGTGGATGTTATGCATGTGTGTGTTGCAGTGCCCTACATATGTTTCCAGTGTGTGTGTGTATGTATGCACACAGTTCTGCCATGTGTCTGGCCTACACAGGGGTATTATTGACAGCTGCAGACTGTAGAGGCTAGGTTTTACAGTTCACGGTGTCTGGCCATGGACATTGACCTGTGCCTGCCAGGGGTTGCACGGGCATTACCAGGCAGAGGTGCAGATTGGGTACTGTCTGATGTCACTTGTCCACTGGAACTGTGTCCCTCTTGGGACCGACTTGGGCCACGTGCATGTGGCCTGCTGTGTCATGGTGTGGACAGCACAGCACCAGATGCACTGCTGCTGCTACCTCCATTATGGGTGCGGATATTTGAGGTAGCTCGTACACGTAGACCTGAAACAGGATATGTAGCAGGCCTACATCCACATGCCCGACACGTCACTCCTACCAGATGCTCCAACACAGACAGCTCATGCTCGCGGATTGTCATGCCATGGTCAAGGACTCCAACCATGTCACTCAACCATCTATCCAAAGTTTCAGCAATCTGCTATTGAGCATTTACCATTGCCTGGATGTTGTTATTTAAAGAACAGACAACAGCCCTCTGAAGCCTCTGATCCTCTCTGTTGTGCCATTCAGCACGTGTCTGTGCCTCCATTACAGCCTGAAACATGCGTCTGGTGACACCAGCTGCTGCGCTCTGTCTTGCAGGAGCATGTTGGTCAGAGGTCCTCCTACGAGCAGCACTGGCCATGTGCCCATGTGGGGCACCACCAGTCAGTTGGCTGACACCATGGTGTGCAGGCACACCTTCCATAGCCCCCACACTTTCCAGTTCCAAGCTACCGTGCGCCAACTGTCCTTCATCTATGGCCACTGGTGATGGGGTATGTGCAGGTATGGGATCTGTGTGTGGGGATGAGGGGGATATAGCTGGAATGGCAACCAATGGCACAGTTTCAGCTCCTGACAACTCTACTTGTGCCTCAATCATACATTCATCATCACTGCTAGAGTCTGTGGGGACACTAACATCAGATGTACCAACAAGAGGGCAACGCACCTACATCACCTGTGAGGGCAGACAAGAACTGTACATTACAATCTATACAATAGACACACACACACACACACACACACACACACACACACACACACACACACACACACACACACGCATGTGATATGACAGAAGGCATACAACATGCATTTGATATGGCAGACGGCATGCAGCACAGACAATAATAGTAGTAGTTATCATACATCCCTGCATGTGATATGACAAAAGGCATGCAACATGCATGTGATACGGCAGGCGACATGCAGCGCAGACAATAATAGTGGTAGTTATCATACATCCCTGGGTTGCACACAGCATGCATGTGTCATAGCAGACGGCATGCAAATTACACAATCATAGTAGTAGTTAGCATACATCCCTGTGTTACACCATGTAGACCAGCACAGGTTAACAGTACACCTGCCTGATGTGTGGCATATGACCTTGACAATCACATGTAGTATGACATGTGAACTGCTGACATGTGCAATGACATGCTTACATGTTTAACACAATGTACCCTGTAAAATATGCTGTGGGGTAATGGTGTCCCAATGCAGTGTTGTCTGTCCACCCTACAGATATACTGCACATTTAGCTGATGTGCATGGCCATTGCAGGGAATCATGAGGCATCTCTATTGCTATACAGTATGAGTTACAAACACAGTTCATAGCCATGACTGTGTTCAGATGCAATACATATATACTGTGGAATGTAACCCACGTCACTGAGGTGTATGCACACTAAACCATGATGTGGAAGTTGTGACACAGGTCACTGAAGGGTATACGGATGACACCCCTGCACATCTGCAACCATATTGCTGCTGCCTGGCAAGTATGGCCAGATATGGCGAACATGTTGGTACACCATGTCCCACATGACATCTGTGTACCACACACACACACACACACACACACACACACACACACACACACACACACACGAGGAGCAAGTATGACACTGATGTCTGACACCAGCAAGGGTAATGTACTGTATCTTTGGGCTGATGTGGATACTGTACAGGTGACTGCCATCATGTTGTGACACCCTCAAGATGTTCAACACATCTTATGTGGTGGATTGATGTTACGCCTACATAAGATGTGCCCGAGCCTGTAGGATGTCTAGTGTTCCACAGTTACAATATACCCATTACACAAAGGCCATAGTGAGACCATGTGTAGCCATTGTACGACAGGGTGTACACACAAGCACCTCATTTCTACTGTGTGTTGCTCCATGTCTCTGGCCATCCCCCATGGCCATGTGTGTATATGTGTTGGCCAAATTATTGTGACGGGCATCTATTTCACATGTCTGTGTTATCCCATATGACATACACCCATAGATGTCATATGCTCCACTGACGACAGGGTTATGCAGACAAAGGGTGGTATGTGGGATATATTTTCATGTTATTTAGGCAGTGTTGCACCAGGCCATTAGATGTCATGGACATGTCAAGATAGCACATCACATTGTGTGACATTCATAGCAGAGCTATGATCCACACCAGTGAATCATGTGGGCTGGCCATACTCCAGCCCAGTGTGTAGTACTGTTTGTATTCCCCACATCTGTAGCTTTGGTCTGTAGTACATGTCCCTACAGTGAACAGTACCTCCACCATTGTATGCACAGCTGTCCACACATCTGGCAATGACAGTTTGTGAGGATTCATGTTGGTGAGGTGATTCACATAGTTTGCAAGTGTTGCACATGGGTAGGCATTCTGCTGCATTGCAGGTCTGACCTGTATATTGTGACAGGAACATACATTATGTGTACATGTTGTAAATGGCCATATGTCAGATAGATCTGTGCATCACAATTCCTGATAAATAATAACAGTCTCACCTGCAATGAGCTGCTGTCACAGCAGAACACCAGAGGTACCTAAATAGGAGTAACACAGCAGTATGAGCATTATCCATGCCTGTATGATGGCTACAGGGTGCAATGTGCATGTTAACACATACACCAGTACATTAGACTATACTATGGTGTATGCACATGTGTGCATACGCAGAGTAGCATACTATAGTATGCGGCATGTGTGTATACATGCCTCGCATATGATGTTGCATTACATATTGTACAGTGACACATACCACTATATGGAATATAGTTGTTATAGGTGCAGTACTGACTTACCAGGCAACTCTAGGCTCAGTGGTTGAGAGACACCCACCTCCACAATATCGGCTAAGGATTGTGGATGTGGTTCTGCAGGTGTCCCCAGGTTGGCCAGTAGCTCCTCGTTACGTGTAAGTGGGGACTGGGTTGGTGGCCCACCACCTGTTGCACCTTGTTCCCTGGTGACTGCATTCACACGCTGTTTCACCTATCTAATGAGGTCTGTACAGTGTCTGCGCACCTGCTGGTATGTGCGGTTGTGGCCACCCACATCATTAACCCTCCTGCAAAGTTCCATCCATAGGGCATCCCTCTGCTGTGCATGCTGTGCCACATGGTTGAACAGGATATCATGATTGTCAAATAGGTATGGGATGAGGGCCTCATCGTCCAAGCGGGTAAAGGGAGTAGCCTTGCACGCAGCATGCCTGAAAGACATAATGATGGAGACAGGTCACAGTAACTCACAGAGACATACAGAGATACAGCTGAACATACATGTGTATCACATTTATTACATTTAAATAGTTGTATTTGCAAATCTACATGACACTGATGTGTTTGTGTCACACACATGTGACACTCAATGGTGAGTAGATGTTATCACCATATATGTTTGTGTGTGTCACCTAATTACATTGCTCTTACACCATGTGGATTCTGTCTTGATGTCTGTTTGCCTGTACTGGTGTTCCTACCTATCAGCACATGGCTGGATGTGTCCACATTAATGCAGTCGACCTTGATGCTGTGTATATGTCACATATAAAGACTTACACTGCCTTAACAGACATGGCCTGTGACCCTGCAGACTTGCTCCCATAAGGTTTTACATATATGTGTTATGCCATATACATCTGTACAGCAATTCAACATCCTGCCATGTATCACCTGTGTGCACATGTGATACACATGGGACACTGGCTAGCCAGATGGTATTTGCAGGGATGGATATCAACTATAGCATGTACAGTCAGAGTCAACTAGTAGGCTATATGCCATGGGCCATGTATGAATCTAGTATAAAAGGTTACCTGGCAGTAGCCGACAGGCGGGTCTCTGGGGCCAGGTGGCACAGTACCACATTACTGATCCACAGGGTTAATGATACATTTACCATGCGGTCATCACACCATGTCTGAGAGGGGAGTGATGTGCAGCTTTGACGGACAGGAATGCATAGTATGGCAGGACTATATAAAGTGTATGGGACAAGGATCTGTCCAGCATGTGGAAGGTGGATGTCCATGAAGTATGTGTTTAAGATCAGGATGTGTACGTGTAGCATGTCCAACATCATTGTGTTGGATATGGATTTATTCAGGGTATGCATTATGCTACATAGTGGAGATGGGGAATGGGAAGGCTGGTGAAGGCCATCTGCACATGGCCAATACCCCTTAAAGGAAATATTTGATCTGATATGGGTCACTTGAGTGTTGTGTATGGCTGGACAATGATCTCTGTATTTATGGATGGCACCCTGTCATATTAGGGTAGCCACATATGACTACCTGACAGGTGTGGTGATGTAGCTATCACAGGAAAGACAACTGCCCAGCTGCATCCCTTACACACAAGTGTCCATTATGTTGACTGCTGCCTAGGTGGTAGTTCATGGGTACAGGGTTATTAACATAGGGGTGACAATGCAACATGTAGCTGTCAGATTGTAGCCATATGTCACACACACCTCACCCACAAAGCCCCTTCTGTATGTTGTCCACAACACTCTTGATTCGGCTATTGCTCCTAGGTCATAGTCATTCGCATACTTCCATAGGCAGATGCCTTCATTTTGTCTGTGAGGTATGGACTACAATGAGGGGGAATACAATTAATTAACCCTGTCTTACTGTAGCTACCACTGGTGTGATGAGCGTGTATTATTCAGACACCATCTGTAGTGTTGGTTCTGCCAGCAGTCCCGTTGCAAAACACTCCTGTGACATAGGAATGTACATCTAGTATACAGAGTGTAGGTGATACACAGTATGGGTGATGATGTCCTATGACCTGGCAAGGTTATGATATGCAGTGTGAAATCATCCTTACTGTCATCTACATCTGTACTGCTGACATCAATTATTTGATCAAGGTTCATGGACTTTCAGACCAGACTCAGCAGGGTAGTAGTGCAGTACTTCCCATTATCAGTGGTGTCTTCCCCTTTGTGGGTTGTGATACCTGTTGGTGTGCACCATTCAGTGTGTACACAGCCTGACATGGAGCTATGTTTTACATGATGTGTACGTGGAGACAATCTTGTTTTGCCATATGTGTATGATGCAACCTGTGATGTGGACAGGTCCCATGCAGTCTGAGTGCAGCTTGTACCTGCATAGTTGTGGGTACAGGGGCCCTGTGGTGTACATGGATATATGATTGTGTACCTGTTGCGGGGGGCAGTGTGTTTATGTTATCCAAGACCCCATCTGGATTGCTTATTCATGCTCAACACTTGTTCAGAACTTGTAAGCACTACATCAGCTACTAATTACTATGGCACTCAATCTTCCTCATTACCTAGAGGTAAACAGGTTTTGTACATATTTTTCTCACTTGCTTAGAGTAAAATAGCTCTTGTACTCACTTTCCTCACTTATCTAGGGGAAATTAGTTCTATATTCAGGCATGTCCAAGAGTCAACTGCCAGTGTTCTCTCCTGTCTATCTGATGAATCTGGACATCTTGAGACAATGTACACATTACCTCCTGTACACAGACAACCCTCTCCACCTACCACCCAACACTACAACCTGTGAGAGATGCACTTATCTAGCCAAAATGGAGGTAAAGCTCTCTCCAACCAAGCCTGACCCTGACAGTCATGGGGAGAAGATAAACATTTGCACCACACCACACTCATCACATAGTCTCACTGAATCTACCCCACCATTAACTGAGAAAACTACTTGTGTACCAACTCATTAGCTCAACGCTTTCTGGAATTCATAAACACCAATGCCCTGGATCAACATATCCACACACCCACCAGGGGCAACGATATCCTAGACTTAGGCATTACCAACATGAGTGTCCTGTGCTCCACACCTGAAGTCAACTCCTCATTGGTCCGATCCAACCACGAGCTGAATACCATTGATATCCACATCCCGCCCCCACCCCCCATTAAGGGAACCACAGTATAATATGTCTACAAAGCCAACTTCATGCTTCTTAAGACAGATGTGGTGAATGTCATGACAACCATGCAGATGGACAATACTGTTACAACTGCTGAATCCTACACAAATGCACTCTATAAGCACTTACACGAGTGCATGGATTGTGCTATCCCAAACAGAACCAAGACACTATACTCCTAATTAAGGAAACCAATCTGGTGGTCCCCTGCCATAAACAATCTGTACTACAGGAGGAAGATACTGTTGCAAAAGAGAGTACAATTTCATGCATGGAGGAGCTCCCTGGTCAGCCTCAATAAGAAGGTGAGATCCCTTAGAAGATCCTCCAAAGCTAACTACGAAAACAAAGCCGCCACTAATTCCAACAACAACCACAAAGTATTCTATAGCTATGTCAAATATCTCAATGTCAACACCCAGATCTGCTCTGAGTTACAGCACAAAGGCATGAACATTACAGAACCAACTGATATTGCCAACATCCTGGCAGATAGGTTCAGTGCTACCTTTCCACCCTCCCTGTCAGAGCTGCACACTCTAAAGCCAATATCACAGCATCCATGGGACCGGACAACATCCCAGGCTGCATTTTACACAAACCTCAGGATGTACAACTGGCTCCCCACCTATGCACTATGTTCAATAATAGCCTCACATTGGGCTTAGTGCCCCCCTGAATGGCACACAGCAACAGTTATCCACTCCACAAAGGTGGCGCCACAATGGACCATGGCACCTATTGCCCTATAGGCCTGACTAGCTTGGTCTGCGAGGCTATGTAGCTCATCATGGTTCTCAGTTACAGAGACATTCAGTACCTCCAAACCTTTGACCCCTCCCAATTTGGCTTTGTTAAGGGCAGACCATGCCTCCTAAATGGAGTCCTAAAAGGTGGACTTCTTAGAGACAGTTACCAAGGCATTAGATGAAGGTAAGGAGGTCCACACAGCCTACCTAGATCTCTCAAAGGTTTTCAACACCATTCCTCATTCTGGTATTATCAACATACCCACCTTCCTGAACATTAGCCCCTACGTCATGTGATGGTTTGCAAAGTGGCTCATGGACAGAACCCACACAGTGGGAGTTGCATACCCTACGTCTGACTGTGTATCAGTTACAAGTGGCATCCCCCAAGGCTCAATCCTAGGACCCCTCATGTTCAGTATATAATTCTCTGACATACAGGCAAGCACAGGAGGGCTTTGGCTGAAAAGGTTTGCAGACGACTGCAAACTAGGGGACATAATTGTTTCCTCAGCTGTTACAGACACCCTCTGGAAGGGTTTTACTGAGACAGAAACTTGGTGTCAATATCATGGCCTCAAGCTGAATGCCAAAGAGTGCATAGTCATCCCCTTTGGATATAACTAATTACCCATGGACTACCACATAGGTGCTAGTCCCCTACATACAGAAAAGGTAATAAGGGATCTGGGAACCCCAGTAGATAACAATCTCTCCTTCGATACCCATAATGACAAGGTGGTTAGAATATCCTTCTACGTGGCCCCCCCCAATCTCTAATGGGTTTGCATCCAGATCAAAGGAGGCTATTGTGCCTCTCTACTCATGACTTATTAGACCCATTAAAGTATACAACCCCCTATTTGGGATATACTTTACAAGACAACTGCAACAGCTTGGAAGACCACAACAGTACCACACCAAGAGGATTACTGACCTCAAATAGATGACCTAGGCAGCCCAACCTAAGAAACTCCAGCTGTACTCGGTTGCATACCAGATACTCACAGGTGATCTTTGCTTGACATACAAGGCCCATGTCCAACCCAGTATTGCTGGATATGCTCCACCTAAACAGAGGTCCCTGAGAACCACATGCTCTAGGGATATACACCTAACCACAATGATGACTAGGATGTGCTGGATGGATAGATTCCTGACCCGGACACTCCCCATGCTTTGGAACATGATTCCAATGTACATCAGGCAGGGCCCCTCACTAGCACTCTTCAAGGGAAACCTTGACGTGTGGATGGGAGACAGACATGTACCCTGGGGATCACTGCAGTGGCTCTGCTGGACAGAGGCACAGGGAACTAATGGCTCTGCCATTCAGAGGCAGAGGGAACTAACTTATGGGGGTGGCGAAAGCCAATACACTCTAGCTAGGCTTATATATACCCTTGGTAAGACAGCCTAATACCTATCTTTGCACTTATTACATGTCTTATGTACATGGATAGTTAACTAGCTCTTCCATTTTACTTTGCTATCATGCTGATAAACTGTTGGGTGACTACAAGTCATATGTATCCTGTTATTGTGTATTGTAAATGCCAATAGACATAACTAATGTTTTCCTAACATAACAGTAATGCTATGTAACTTGTAATACATATCTGCCTACAATACTGTACATTACACAGTTATTGGCACAATATCCCACAATGCAAATCATAATTGCACAGTGGGCCAACCTTCGACATGTTATTCTCAGTAATACACCCATACATATGGCTACTATTACAATATATCAACATATACTATCCCCTGTTATAGCACATATTTGTTGGACCATCCCTGCCACTGACAGCAGCTGGTGAGGAATATTTGTGTTCAAAGCCCTTATATAGCATCCCTTGTGGTGTATGCAGTGTTTGCCTTGTGACCTACAGCAGTACACACATAAATGCTACAACCGTTACTATGCTCAACAATACATCACTACAAGATAACTGTTTCCACTATATGGATTGCGTGCACTTTAAATATTAAAGAACAGGTACTAAATACACAGACATACGGAGTGTTATACATACCTTATTAGTAACCCAAGGTGTCGTTGACTGTTGATTCAATCCTTTTCAGTTTGTGTTTCAATTTTCTTTGTAACATTCTGCTGGTATATACGGATGGTTTGAATGTGTGATAAGCCATCCTTTTCTAGTTAAATATCGGTAACATGTGGTATCCTGACCATCAATTGGTGTTCCAAAGTAGTTAATTAGATGCACATCAGCTGTGCAGCTACTCCATTAGCCGATACCATGGCAACAGTGGTCTATAACTGAGTACTCCTTTTGGGCGTTGTCCGTTTGCCTTACTTACAAGGAGGATGGCCTGGATGTGTTGTTTGTGATGTATTTCAACAGCTATATGGAGACAGACAGAGATATATTAGCTTCATGACTCCCATGGATTGTGTGTAATGGCTATATGATTTTGTTTTACATGTGAGTACAGCTGTGATATTTCAGAACATTGTTACTTATGCAGGGTTTGTTTGTACCTGATACTTCTGCAGATGTTTAAGTCTGGCAAGGATGTTTGGGCAGCTCAAGGCTGTATGGCTACGCATGAACTGTTATGTGTTTTACAGTGTACTCACCAGACATCCTTGATTTGGTGTACATGTGTATCATCTTGTGCTGTTACTCAGTAATTGGTAACACATCCCGGTGTACACACAACCCTCTGAAATGGGATTAGTGCAAACAAACCCTGTAACATCAGCAGCTGTTCCATTGTATAACAGCAACTATTTCACACAGGGCCATGTTAGTGTGTCTCTGACAAGGTATGTTAAGGCTTCTGCAGATGTCGTACAGTGAGTGAATGATTTGTGATGTTATTACACTTTGTATTGTAATTTGTTTGGGTGTGGGGGTGGTTTTGGTGGGTGTGCATAGCAGATGCAGGTGTGTAAGAACTACTTTTATACATAATCGATATGAACATGATGGTTCCTTCCCTATTTGAACACCTATCCTTTAGTGGACTAATACTATGATAATTGCAGGCTGATTCATTAAGGCACTGTTAAGTGGTTCCTGTATAGCATGCAGGTGATGTTAGTCCTTGAATCCTTTTGGCAATACATCAGAATGTGATTGTTGCTACATGAAAGCTGTGTATTTCTGTCATAGGTATTTGCAATCATTGTAGTTGTGTTGGTGACTTACCTTCTTTGGCTAGGGTTGCCACCTTTTCATATGGCCATAGTGGGACATTTTTGGGAAACACGTCAGATTTTACAGGCCGACACAAACCCATGGTCAGTACAAGGGATAGAACTTTCCTTTCTTGACTAAATATAAGCTTATTCTTGTAGCAGTTTAGTTGCTTATCCTGTTTCTTGTAACATGTAGGTATTTTAGATACAGGAATAACTATTGTATGCAACTATTACATTACATATGGGACATAATTATTTCCTACAATCCAAGGACATTTTCCATGTTTAATATATTTGGTCAGGACACAACTGCCCAAAGAGGGACTGTCCCTCGCAAAGTGGGACAGGTGATAACACTATCATTGGCTCATGTCCATAGCACATATTTGTAATAGTGTACAGGCATATACTCTCCATATCCTTTGTTCATAAAGGTTGGTCGTGGCGGAATGTGTGATTGCTATGGTCCATGTTATACTCATATATGAACACTTCAACCGCTGTATACGGGATACCTATGGAATCCCGAAACCACACAGTTCTGACGCCCACAGTACCGGGCCCAGACTTCCATACCCCACATTACTGACAGCAACAGTAACTCGTGAAAGTAACACGTACATGGCACACACACACGCACACACAAACACACTGCTACCCTCCACATCCAAAAAAACATCCTACACTATGTATGAGCAGGTGGGCAAGCCCCCTACACCCCCCATGTAGGTGTCTGCACTCCCAACACCCCCCTACTTTTATATTCTACCTCCTAGATTGCGCAAACAGATGCACAAAGCTAACCCACACCCACACATTACAGTCCCCCAAGAACACACACCACACTCAGAACACACACTTACACAAACTACAGCCTCAGAAACACACTTACACACAGTAACCTACCTGAACCGCAACATCAGAGGCACTGACTAACTGTCCCTTAGCATCGTGTATTTAAACTTCACGCATGTGGTGTTTTGGTAATGTGTTCCTTTGGACCTTAAGCCTCAGGGTTACGTGCGTTGGTATGTCAAGCAGTCAGTATGTGGTAGGTATCCCATTTATATGTACCTCCATGGTTATGTAGATGTTGCTAACCTATCTATATATCTACGTATATATGTATATCCCCATATATCAACATATATCTCTCTCTCCCTCTCTCTCTCTCTCTCTCTATATATATATATATATAAATATAAATATATATATATATATATATATATATATATATATATATATATATATATATATATATATATATATATATATATATATATATATATATATATATATATATATATATATATATATATATATATATATATATATATATATATATGTATATATATATATATATCATACACCTTTCATTGGGTACATGCCAGTTTGTCCTATTTCCACACATTCCTACCTTTTGTGTTTCATCCTGTCAGTATACACAACTGCCATTGATACATCTCAGGTAGCTTAGTGGTATGTTATTGTGAAGATTATGTACATGGTTGTGTGTTCTAATCCTGGCAGTGGTATTTTACATCTCAGAGCAGGCACTGGTAGTGCAGGGGTGATTAACGCACATTTCAGAGGTTGTTTATTATTTTGTGGAATACTACCTATATATGCAAGCTGTGTTTAAGGTATACTATGCAACATGTAAACATCTGAGAAGATTCCTGTCAGGGATACTCCCCATTATTTGGAACTACATCCCTGATTACATTGTACAAAACCCCTCACTAACACTCCAGGGAATCCTTGCAGAGTGGGTGGGGAACAGTGGATACACCCAAGGTATCCTGCAATTGGCTCTGCTCCACAGAGAGACAGTTAGTTAATCAATGGAGTGGCAACAGCAGACACTTTTTGCTTATGCTTATGAGTGGCCTCGGGCAGTTGGGCATGTACCTACCTATGTATCTATGAGCCTCTACATACAGTATAGACACATGCTGGTAGCTTAATGTACTGTTCAGGTATTGACTTACCTTGTGCCAATGGCAGTTGTGTGTACAATAGTTGAGGGCTACCTATGTAGGATGCACACAGTAGACCACCTATACATGACAATTTACAGGTGGTCATGTGTGTCTGCCATCCATGTTTGCTGTGTGTGCAGGTGGGGAAGAGTGTCAGTCCATGAGTGCCAACACTGTCAGTGTGTGTGCTATATGTTCCCTCTTTGCCAAGGAATGGGCATACTGGGCACACCTCCGTCTGCCTACTGGGGCTAGCACAGGGTGTTCGTGGTCTGAGTCCCTCTGTGCCTGTGGGTCCCTTGGCAATGGTGGTGGGCTGTGAGGGCCTTCACCATTCTGTCCCTGCTGCAGCTGTTTCCGCAGGATAATATCATGTAGCATGGCACATACTATGAAGATGTGGGTACACGTGCCTGGAGAGTACTGCAAGGCTCCACCAGATATGTCCAAGCAGCATAACCGTGATTTCAGCATCCAAACATGTGCTCTATAATGATTCTGGTTTCTACATGTGCCTCATTATGGCGTTCTTGTGTGGCTGTGTGTGCATTTCTGATGGGAGTCATCATCCACAGTTCCAGTGCATAGCAAGTATCCCCCACCATGTGGCCATATGGGATGCCCCCCCTGGGAAATACCTGATACAGCTGTGAGGCATGCCAGATGTGGGAGTCGTGATAGCTTCCAGGGCTGCCAGCACACACATCCATGATAATGCCCTGGGCATTGCACATGACCTGGCAGTTGATGGAGGGGTATCTCTTGTGGTTTATGTAGCGCCTACCCTACTCACCGGGTGGTGACTTGATGTGTATGTGCGTGCAGTCTATTGCACCCAGTACCTCTGGGTAGTCTGCCACACGGTGGAAGAGACACATATTGCTGGCCCACTCCTCCTGCATTCGGGGGAAGTATATGTGCTCATTGGCGTGTGGTAACATGGCATCCAGGAACTGGTGGAGTACCCTGGATGCTGATACCTGTGAGATCCCCATGATATCCCCAGTTGGCCTTTGGAAGGTACCTGTAGCTAGTATTCTCAAGCTTACACATACCTTTGTGTCCACTGGGATGGGTTTCCCTCTGTTACTTCTGGTTCTGAGGCATGACCAGCACAGCTCAACAAGTTGCTGTATGATGTCCCTCCCTCTGTAATGCTCTACTATCTCCAGGACATGTAGCCCGTGGTAGATTACCCTGAGTCTGAACACTCTTCTCCTCCTCCGGTGCCTGAGATGGTTGTCAGCATCATCTTCCACATCACTGTCAGTCTCCAACACATGCTGGTGAATCAAAGCTATGGTGGCCCCTAACATGTACATATTAAATGTTCCCCATCTGTATACACCAATGGTGCAGAATGTCTGGGAATACACAAGTGTGTGTGTGGGGCTTTCACACCTTATACTATTGTGCAATGGGTGATGCTGGTGTAATTGGGTGTGTTTGTGCAATTCCAGCTGTGTGGTATCTTAATTATTGGTTTTACATCAGGTACTGCTATTGTGGGGCCTTTGGTGTTGACTTACGCTTGGCTGCCTTTGATTCATCTATTGTCCTTTACTTCAATTTTCAACCCGATTCCCCTCCCATTGTTAGGCATGCATCCAGCTGCCAGCTTTCTTGTTTTGTACTTTCACAACCCAGGATTGTGTTGGGAAATGTGTTATGTAGCTGATCTACTGCAAGTTTGCTTTGTTCTGCTGTGACAGTTCTCTTTTCTTTGCTGTACGGCACCTCCCCTTTCCTGTTCTGCAGGTAGCTGCTAGCAGCCTTGTTAGCTGTTGTCAATGGCCCATTGTACTGCAATTACCATGCTGCAGCATTTCCTTATTGTCTTCCCATATCCTTCCTGTTTCAGCTGTGGTGTGCATCATGCACAGCCGTTTACTGGGTTTCGAACTTGTTTTCATCCACATTCATGTGAACTTTCGGTTACCTTGTGTGCTCTCAGCTAAGCAAAGCTCTGGCTACTTCCACACACCTATCCTGCGGCTTTGCTTAGCAACAGGCAACCCAGATTAGCAATGATCCAATGTGCTTACAGCTACGATGGTGCACCCCTCTCTTGATGTCATGTTTACCAGCCAGGCCACTCCTCGGTGTTGTACCGCTATGCCGTGTGGTATATCCTTATGCCAGCGGGGCATTTGTTATTCAGTATTACTTGACTCATTTGCATGGCATTGACTACTAATTCCTAGTTACCGCACAGAAGACTGTCACAGACCCTTAGCAACCCTTGCACCATGGTTGTGGTGTAGCATGCATGCCATTGATTATTATGGGGGATTCATAAATTGTGTTACATTGCAGTTTTATGACATCTAAATATATTTTCCTTGTGATCCCGTTTGCACACAGATGCACTGCGGGATTACTTGCATTAGTGTGGCCATGACATTAAATGTTATTTTTATGTGTTGTGCATGTTTTTTATGCCATTGTCTATATATTTAGCCATTGGCATATATTAACATTATAATACGTAAGTTTGGTCCACTTTCATGGCTCCGATTTTATGTTTGACAAAATGTAAACCACTTTTATTTTATGGTTTACATTTCTTCATGCTTACGCTATGCCTGCACCACTTCATGAATCGCTATATACCCTCATTTTCATGCTACACTGCTGCACATGGGGTAATTAGCATACATGCACCGGAAGCTGCACAACTCTGGTGTACGCTGGTAGTGCACAAAGAAACAGCTCATACCTGAATCGCTCAGCGGCCATATTTGGCACTAGATTGCCGACAATACTCCGGTGCCTGGTGCAAGCTTCATGAGTCCCGGGGAGTGTCTGTTTCAATGTGCTATTCCATTTATAACCAAATGCAGGGCCATCAGTGACTATTCCTTATAACCCTTGAACATCTTGTAAAATTGCCCAGTGTTTTGTAATTATATCGTTAATTGTTGAAGTATTCCTATTATAAGTAAGCATACATCTGGATTTATTTACTTTGAATTGTGTTCTTTCATTTACTTGATGTTCATTACTAAAATAGGGACATATGCTGTCCCTTAAATACTGTTGTTTAACCTCATCATGTGTTTTCTGCACTGCTCTCCTTGAGTATCCCCTATCAATAAAATCTAAGCCCATATTTTCTAACTGATGGTCCAACCTGACCACCTGTGTGTTTAGCCTCACTACTTTCTGCATCTGATTCATAACAATGTTTTCAAACATAAAGGGGGGGGGGCACATGCTATTATGGTGCAAATAATTATTTCATTTCACTTCCTTTCTATACATTTCAGTATATACCTGTCCATTTCCATTCCTTGTCAACAGAACATCTAAAAATGGAATATGTTCAAACAAGTACTCGTATTTAAATCTCAAGAATGAAGTACTATTAACATACACTAAAAACTGTTGGAAAACTTCCTCATTTCCTTCCCATATTAAAAAAATGTCACCCAAAAAATGCTTGTAAAATGTTATCTGCTTTCTATACCTATTGGATGTGGATATTATATATCTCTCTTCCCATACTTACATTACAATGTTTGCGTAGGTGTTTGCAACACTTGTACCCATCGCCACACCTTTTTGCTGATAATAGATTTTAGTGTCATTATTAGTTAATACTAATCTCAACATTTCACATAGCATATTTATCTTCTGTGCATTATAGCCAGAAGAGTTATACAGAAATGTCTTGACACTACTTATGCCATACTCGTGAGGTATGGAAGTAAAGAATGACTCAACAACCATTGCTAAAAAATAAGATTCATCTCTTAGGTGACCAGCTGACCAATTATAAAATTGTTTAAAAAATCTAGCTGTATCTTTCAATATGGTGGATGCTTTCTCCAAAACTATCCTTAGTTGCTGTTCCAGGTACTTAGATATCGTTTCCCTAACCCACCCCCTTGATGACACAATGGGCCTCATTGGTGGGTCACTGATGCTTTTATGCAATTTTGGTATACCATAAATTATTGGGAGTTTGGGACTTTCAACAAACAAATAATTAAATAAATCCTCTGTAACTAACCGAGTGTCATGCATTTCACATAAAACATTATTTAACTTCAAACAGAGACCATTTACTTCACTTCTTGTAATAGGCAGATATTGTTCTTCTTGTAACATCATTTGCATTTTATTAAAATAAAACCCCTTCCCCATTACTGTGATCCCCCCACCTTCATCTGCACCTTTAATAACTAAATCCTGATTCTCAACTAATAAACGTATGGCTTGTTGTTCATCTTTAGTCAAGTTATAAAATGTATCAACTTTGTTATTCTCATATAGTGCATATATATCTCATTCTATGGCCTTTTCAAATATATGTAAAGCACCATTGACTTGCATAACAAAAACACTACTTCTTTTCAAATTAGTAGCATCATAATTATTAGTAGTACCATAGTACGTTTTCAAAGTCAAATTGTGTACAAAGTGTTTAATTTCAATGAATGTCTTAGAAATATCAGTCACTTGAGTGGGAACAAAGGTCAAACTTTTGTTTAACACAGACAATCAGAGTCACTAAGCACATAGTTGGACAGGTTAAATACCAAATTAGTCTGTTTTATCTGTTGTTCTGGCTCCTGGTGTACAGACGTTTGACTAAACTCTCGTTCTTGCAGTTCTCTGTTAAGCTCCACAATTGAGTCCGTGGTTTCTGCATCTGAAGAGGTTGGTTGATCAGGAACTGAAAATCCACAGGGTCCAAGGCATCCATTTGTGTTAAATCGACCCTTACTGCTTGTTCCCCTCTCAGGTAGTCTTCTTTATTCATAGTTGGCATTGATATAACTGAAAGCCGTTTATTTGTATATAACATGCTGCCTTGTACCCGCAATGGCTCAATGCTCTGCCTCTACTGATGTTGTTGTTGATGTTCCTGGTACTATTGCTTCCAAATTAGGCAGGACTTCCGATTGCTGACTGGCTTGCCTATTGGTCTCTTTTCCATCTCTCGGCCATATGAAAACATGACCATTATCAAAGTCAGCCAAATCTCTCTTAAGTTTTCTTTTCTTCCCTTCAATTAAGCGTTTCTCAAAAGCACTCAATCTGCCAAGAGTCTCATTCATAAGCATAACACTCTCATCGATGTCTACAACTGAGGCTAATTCATTATAAAAAGATTCAACATTAGATCGCAAATCTGATTCAAATGGCTGAAAATATACATTCATTCGTTTCATGTACCAAAAGGAGTAGCTCAAATTAATGAGCTGCCATCTATGTAACAAGTCCAGATATTTGTCTCTATAAGAGGGCATTTTTAATATTCAGAGACCTCTCTACACAATTTTACGTTGTAAATAAGCCTAAAATAATAATCTCTGCCACTGTAGCCATTTATAAGCCATTACCATATGTTCAAACTCATGTAATTTCTCCTTATAAGTCTGAAGTAGTTCCAAATGGCCATTATCATCCATTGTAGATGCTGTTCTCATATTGTTGATGTCCGTAACAGTCAGTAATGGATTGACATCAACATTAACAATTTCACCAATTGTTTTTAAAAATGTTGCCCTCTCTCCATAATTGAGAATAAGTAGTAATCAGGAACCAATTATAAAACTAAATTGAGTGTCTACCAAATGCTGCAAATAATCCAAGTATCCAAGAAAACCAGCAAGTTGGTTGCAAACCAGCACTTAGTACAAAGATGAATCCAAAAAGAAAAAAAGCACTGGAGCACTCAAAGTCTTTTATTTAAAACTCACAAGTTAAAACTTCACATGAAAGTCAAAACTGTCACCATCAAAGCTTCATCAGAAGAACACATTTCAACAACTATAGTCAATGCTTAAATAGTTAGTAAAATCACATGACACATTTTCAAACTTTTTGATGTAACACTCTCAAATAAGGTCTTAAAGTTTAACTATCATTTAAACCAGGTGGTATATGAGACTTCATTTGCAAAATCCATTTCATCTCCTCACTTCCTGTTAATAATGTCACACATACCAAGAATCTTAGGTTCATAGGTTCATAGATGTTTACTAGGCTAATGACCCCTAGGGCCTTTTTAAGCCTAGTCATGCATCCCAAATTTCTGACAAGTTCTGATACCCTTGATAAGTGTAAGCATGGGCCTGGGAGATGAACCATTTATAGGTTACCTGTTTGCATCAGAGACATAGGTGCCAAGTCAGGGATGAATTTCCGGTTTCCCATCCAATTATCCAAGTTGCACTTGAATTGGATTAGGGAGGAACTCTGCTTCATATGGATGGGGAGCCTGTTCCATAGATAGGTAAGTCTCTGGAATATATGCCTAGCTCTCCATCAGTTCTTATTTATATCACAGGCAAGGTTTAAGTCTTTAGAATGGATAATTCTGGTACTGTTTGTTTTGTGGATATGCAGGCAGTCCATCAGAGTGGGGTCTGACAATGCCCTGTACGCCAGGTATAGATCTCCCCTCAAAAGCCTGTAGGAGACAAAATACAGGGATAGAGGTATGAGGCGGTTTGCATAAGACGTATTACTTACATCCTGTATTCTTTTAGTGAGGAACTTCTGTGGACATTCCAGTTGTTGGATATGCCTGGTTAGGTACATACCAAAGGGGGCATTGTACTCAGTGATAGGTCTGATGAATGCCAAATACAGTGGAACAATGACTTCCTTGGACTTAGATGCCATACCTTTGTTTATAAGTTGCACAACATAAAATGATTTCCTCACCACTGTAGACGTGATGATCAAAGGCCAAATTACTATCTTTGTGTGTCCCTAAGTCCCTCTAAGGGATGTGCTGTCAATATTATAGTTACCAGGGATGGATGACTTCCCAAAGGATACTATTATGCATTTCTTGGCATTTAGTTTTAGTCCATGACTCTGACACTAGTTGTTTGTCTGTGTCAGCCCCTCATGGAGAACATTTGTGTCAGTGTAAGATTCAATGACAGCTCCTAATTTGCAATCATCTGCAAATTTAATCAGCCAGAGACCACTGACATTGGCCTTGACTTCTGAGAAGTATTCCTGAGGGACTCCACTTGTGACTGCCTCTTTGTAGAGGTGGACTCCCCAACTCTAACTTCCTGGGTTCTGTCTTTGAGCCAGTTGGCTATCCACTGGGTGACATACGAGTTTGTATCTAACCTCTTGAGTTTGTCAACAATGCTTGAGTGGGGTATTGTGTCAAATGCGTTGGTCAGGTCAAGGTAGGCAGTGTGAACGATTTTGCCCTCATCCATTGCTTTGGTGACCTTCTCAAAGAAGTCCACCAGGTTGAGTAGGCATGATCCGCCCTTGACAAAACCAAACTAGGTTGGGTCCAGTGTCTGGAGGTTTACTACATCTCTATTGATCATCTCCATGATAATTATTGCCATGGCTTACCATATAAGACTAGTGAGACTTATGGGTCTGTAGTTTCCAGGGTCTGTTGATGGCCCACCTTTGTGCAGAAGGATGACTGTTCCCTTTCTTCATTCATGAGGCATGAAGCCTGTTAGGATGCTATAGGTAAACAGTAATTCCAGAGGCCCTGATAGGTCATATTTCATGCTATTTAGAAGGCATCCTGGGATATTGTCTGGGCCCATTGATGCAGTGTTGTTGGTCTTAGAGCATTAAGTACCTGCTCCCTAGTGACAGTAGAGGAGTTATATTTGATGATATTTCCTGAGGGAAGGTTGAGGAGGAGAGAGGAGTAAAGTTGGAGCTGAATTTATCAGCCAGGAGGCTGGCTCTGTCTTTTGCCTCAGTATAGGTGTCTCTGTTTACAATGAGCTCTGCACACAATTGTGTATTGCCTTTGAGGTTGCAGACATAGCTAAATAATGCTTTGTCATTGTCATTTGCCTGGGAGACCAAACATACTTCAAATTTGGCTTTAATAGACTTTATTTGTCCTCTGAATTGTTTGTTTAGTTTGATGAGATTGCTTTTATCCTGCTGGGTGCTGCACCACTCCTAATGTTTGTCATGATTTTCTTCCTCCTGTTATACATCCGATTTATTTTGTGATTCCACCATGGTGGCTTGTTTTTTGAGTTAGTTCTGTACTTCATCCTGGTGAGTACAGCTGCCTCTATGCAGCTATTAACATGCTTGTACTGAGTTTCTGTGAACAGTTCTGCATAGGCAGAAGTGTTTTCATGGTTTATAGAGGATTGAAATTTTGCCAGGTTGTCACTTAATAGCAGAAGGCTAGCCTTAAAGTAGTTCCTAAATAGTCCCTGTTTAGCTGGGGGGCCTAGGTTTTATTTTTACTTCAAAGGAGACCATTTTGTGGTCTGACCTTACCAGGGAAGGCATTACAGTAGGGGGTGTGCAGCACTCTCCCCTATTAGTGAGGGCCAGATCAAGTATGGTTGCACCCCTGGCTGGTGTATTGACTATCTGGTCCAGGGAGTTTGTGTTTAGAAAATCCAGGAATCTCTGCGCATGTATGTTAGATGTTGTATAGGATTCCCAGTTAATAGTGGGGTAATTAAAATCACCCATGAATATGAAATTGGGTTGGATGGTTAGTGTTTCTAATAAGTTTAAATACATGGCATAGGTTTCCTGGGCCATAGAGGGGGACCTATAGCTTGCAAGGAAGTGGTTTTGGATTTTACCTACAGTGATTGGAACATGGAGCAGCTCAAGTGTATTGTCCTGTATGACCAGGCTTGAAGTATATATCTTTTTTATGTAAAACAGACACCTACACCTTTAGTGCCTGCCTGTGAAGTAGCTGGTCTAAATGTGTGGAAGACATTATAACCCTGCACTGTTGGTGTGCTGCCCATGGCTTTAAACCACATCTCAGAGACTGAACAGACATCAGCATTCACTAGGGTAAAGAGAGCTTCCAGGGAGTGGAGTTTTTTTGTTTAGGCTCCTAGCATTGAGCAGTAATACCTTTAGATTTTCTTGGTTTTGAGTCGCTATGTTGGAAGTACTTTCAGTTTGGCATTGCCTAAAAAAGGCATTTAGCTAAAATTTTCTTGTACATGTCAATAAACAATAACAAACAGTGCTAGAGAACAAACAAAAACATGAACAATCCATTTAACAGTTCATGAGTTTATCATGCATTATACAAAATAGCTAGTTTCAATGCATTGCTTGGATCTGTAATGTTTAGCATCTATGTTAAGGTTTTACCAAACGTTTGATGTCTAGAACTAAATCTTATACTTGGTACATTCAGAACACATGGTTATAATTCCATTAATATAAAAAAGCATGCAGTATTACAGTTCAAAGAACTTCAAGGGTACAGGAACCCAATCTATAATTGCATAGGAGGTGCTGGGTGAGACTGCAGGTGTGTGGACTTCATTACCTTATGTAGAAAATCATATACAAATGTGAGATTGCAGTCCAGAGCTCTGCATGATTGTATTAGAATAATGCTCAAAAAGTGAAGAATAAACACAACTCACATAGAGCATATGAAAAGAAACCAGCAAGCTTGTAAAACATTTGTAATTAATTTTCCTGAAGCACATTTCCATGAAATGTCTTGTGGGCCATTTTAAGCCTAGCCAATTACCTCATATGAGAATCAAACCCTGCACCTTGTGTCTATAAGGTGAACACCGTAATCATTTTGTCAACCCAAATGCATTTTATAAAAATACTCAAATAACTACAGCATATTTGCTGTAAACACATTTAACTGGCACCTCTAAAGTAATAACAATTATCAATAAAATCAAAACTTAGGAGCCAGTTTTCTACACAATGTCAGTCTCTTTGTGGAGGGCTTTCCTCCAATGTAATTTGAATTAACTGCAATAAACTACATGCCCATAGACCACTTTACTATTTTTCTAAGGTCTATATAATTTGAAGTAATTACTTCAAATTAGACTGACATTGAAGATAGAGCAATAATTAAACAGGGTTTGCAGCACATCATTCCACAGTGGGGGGTAAGTACAGAGGCCTTGCTGTTTTGCAGTGATCTGATTCAGATAAAAAGTTTTTTTTTTCTTTTTTTTGCCATTAGTTTTTAAAAGGGGAGCTTTCCAATAATTAAAGTATAACTTAATACTGCCATTTAATTTGTAGTAGGCTATCAGAAGCAAGTACATGCTGTCTGATTACATATCCAATATGTCATATCATCTTATGAAAAATGTAAACAATAATTTATATATTAAGGTAAATCCTACCTGCAGTATCCAGAAAATCCTGCTGCAACAGCTGTGGTCCAAATATGTAGCAGCGTTATTTATTTGTGCTACTTTTAATGATTCAGCAAAATGTGTTTATGCCAAATGTATTTCAGAAATCTGTGCATTTCAATGAAGTGTTTTTGACAATTTAGGTTTTGGAGTAATGTATTTTAGCAAAATTAGCTATGATTTTGTAAAAGATATAGAGTGAATTACATGACGACATAAAGAGAATGAATGGTTCAGCAAAGGCACAGTTGCTGAGAAGAAGAAATTGCAGAGGATGGTGAGTGTGGCTGAGAAAATCCTGGGTACAAACCTCCCTTCTATTCAGGATCTTTTCTTTACAAGAGCAAGAAAGAGAACATACAAAATACTAGCTGATTCAACCCATCCAGCCCACAACTGGATCTCACAACTTGCTTCTGGAAGGAGGTACTGCAGCTTCCACTGTAGGACTACCAGATTCAGGAACAGTTTGTATCCTACAGCTGTGAGGCTTATTAACTCGGACACCAACCATAATACCTGATAGACTAACGGAATAAAGCACTGCCTGAATGTACATAAAAAGGAAATCATTTATTGATATTCAATAAAATTAACAATGGTAAGTGCTTTCACAACTGTTTCATCAGACCATAAACACACAAGAAAACATACCCATACACACACACATATATATATATATATATATATATATATATATATATATATATATATATATATATATATATATAAACACATCAATTAGCAAAAAGCCAATCACTGAATAACAGCAATCATTCACTTAAAACACCAAATATATCAAAAGCTCCCATAAAATACTAAAAACATAATAACTACATGTATTACAAAATAAATAAGAATATATGAAAAAGTATATCTAAAAATACACACACACACACACACACACATATATATATATATATATATGTATGTATATATATATATATATATATATATATATATATATATATATATATATATATATATATTTATATATATATACATATTTATATATATAAATATATATATATATATATATATATATATATATATATATTAATGTGTATGAATACATAATAAAGAAGTAGTAATGTGCTTAAAAACATATATAGAGACATACACATACAAATATATACCTACTCAAAAAATATATTCAAGAAATTTCTAAACAAGGTTTGCCATCTATTAACTCTTAAGACCTCATCCCTTTAGAATAGGACTTAGTGGTACCTTCTCATTAAGTCCACTACCCTGATATGCTTAGTCTAATCATCCATTTGACCTCCCTTGACTCAATGAGATTCCTTACATCACCACCTTGGACATTAGGATGTATTCTGTCAACGACCATAAACATAAATGCATTCTTATATCAGTGCTGGTAACATGTTTAGATACAGCATTGTTTACAGAAGCACAACGTATGTTGTATAGATGTTCCCTGATCCTGTCCTTCAGGACTCTAACAGTTTTGCCAATATAAAAAGCTTGGCATAACGTACAATAAGTAAGGTAAACCATGTATGAGCTCAAACATGTAGCTTCTACCTTGAGGTAAAACTTTCATCCATTATCCGGATGCTCAAAACTCCCACTACTATCTATGTATCTGCAATAATTGCAAGTGCCACATGGTAACATTTTGCCTACTCCCTCACATGTACCCAGTCTATGGCTATCTGGGCAGCAAAAGAGCCTCTTAAAATTCTTCTTGTTTTTATACACAAATTTAGGAGGATCATCTACTATTCTCCTAATAGTTGAATCCGTAGTTAATATATCCCAGTGTTTCCTGATGATATTCATTATCATCCTAGTATCTGTAGTGAAAGTAAAAGGAACAGAAACATTGGTGGAATTCACAGATTCTGAGACCTTACTGTTAGAATGCTTAAACTGCTCCGAGTAATATGGTTTGGCTACATCAGACCTAAGAGGAGGAATAGTACCCAATATTTCATCAACTTCCCTTTCCTTATAACCTCTGTCCATTAGTCTACCTTTCAGACTAAGAAGCTCAGATTTGAAACCCATCTCTGATCCATTCAATCTTGATGCACTGAGCTGCTGCCCTTTCACTATGTTTTTAAACACATGGGAAGGGTGCATTCTGTGCTGATGCAATAGAGCCTTCCTGTAACAGGGCTTCCTATAAATATCTGTACATAGAGAGCCATTAACCTGTCTACTCAGGAGCACATCTAAAAGAATCATCTGAGGAAGTGTGAAAATATAAACAACAAAACCTAGAGATATTTGAAAAATATAAAAAATAAATATGGACATGGGAAAGATATGGTGCAATATTTATGCAAAGAAGAAAGCCAAGTTAACTAATATAGAGAAGGCAGTCTCAAAGATATTCAAAGAGAAATACAGGCAAAAGCATCCATATAGGGAAAATTTCACAATAATGTGGAAAAAAAAGATTAGTAAAGCAGAAGTTAAAGAAATAGAAGTTGAAGTTATGGAGTGCCTGCAAAGTGAAGGATTTAATGTAGAAGATCTAAAACAGACTACATCACAGCATGATGGAGTGAGTCCCCAGGATAAGGAAAAGCAAGAAGATCAGGAGACGTGAAGAAGAAATATGGACGGGGAAAGGAAAAGAGATTAAATATGGTGTAATATTTATGCAAAGTAGAAAGCAAAACTAACCAATACAAAAGAGCAGCACCAAAGATATTTGAAGAGAAATACAGGCAAAGGAATCCAGACATAGAAAACTTTACAATACAAAAAATAAGAAGACTAAGAGGAAAAGTAGAAAAACAGATTAGTAATGCAGAAGTCAAAGAAATAGAAATTGAGGTCATGGAGCAGCTGCAAAGAGAAGGATTCAGTGTAGGAAAGCGAATGCAGAAAGCATCACAACAGGATAGTGTAATGGATATCCAAATTAAGGGGAAATCAGTAGAACAGGAAGCAATTGGTCAGGTGCCATATTAAGATATTTTGGAACCTTCCGCAGGAAACCAGTATAAACATTCACTTGAAGCTAGACAGCAAGGAAAGGAACAGGAAACTGTGGAAACTCTGATGCAGTCAATGTTGAGGAGTGATAAGCCAGTGAGTTCCAATATGATAAAGCAACAGACAGCACAGGATGAAGTTGAAGAGAATGTGCACAGGAAGATGCTATAGAATTTTCCATAGAATGCCTGCAAGAAATGGAAAACAAGGGATGCACCCTCAATTTGGAAGAAAATGAGCTAAGAGAAGAGTTGCTTGATTTAATAGACATGGACAGATATAGCAAGATCTATGAAAGATATAGACTGCAGAAGGTCAATAAAACCTAAAAAGTCAGAAGTCTGATAAAACAAATGAATGCAGTAATTAGGACTGTCCATAGAGATCCAAATAATATAACAGACGTAAACAGGATATATTACTGTGCTGCTAAATTAATAACTGATAAAGTTCTACCACAAGAACACAGGGTAGTAAGACAAAGGAAGGGGAAGAAATTGAATACCACCATGGAAATATCGAATAGAGAAAACTATAAAGCAGCTAAGACAAGGAGTGTCAAGAAGGTTATAGAAGAGGGAATAGATCAACAAAAATACTATGAAAGATAGATGTGATAAAAGCCATGCGCAGTATTAGAACAGACCAAGATCTTTTATGCACTATCACAAGTAACAAACTAAAAATGTCAGCACAGGTGGAAAGACTTAGAAGATAAGAAGATACATTATATAAAGGAAAAGTACAAAATAAGACATTTATTGATGATCCAAAAAAAATTTATAGAGGATTGGGAAATAAGGTAAAAGAAATTGAAAGATCACCAAAAAAAGAGGAAGTAGATGCATTTTGGAGAAGCATCTATGAAGAGCCTGTGGAGCATAACAAAGATGCTAAATGAATAAACAAATAAAAGAAAGAATAAGAAGTTTAAAGGTACAGGATATGAAATGGGATGAAATAACAGCCAGAGACATTGAAACAAAGTTAAGAAAAGCCTCTAAATGGAAGACTCCAGGCCTAGATGCAGTACCTAACTTTTGGTTAAAAGTACTAACATCTTTGCACGAAGATTTAGCCAGGAGTAAGATAAGAACTATTCATATTCACACCCTGAATGGACTCCAACCTGGATAACAACAGGAAAAACAATACTCCTACTTAAAAGTGAACCTGCAAGCTACCCTAAAAATTATAGACCAATAACTTCTCTTCCGACGACATGTAAACTATATACGGGAATTGACGCCGACAGAGTTTATAGTCATTTAGAAGAAAACTCAATTATGGCAGTAGAACAAAAGGACAATAAAAGAAAGTCATATGGAACAAAGGATTATTTGTTGTTAAATAAAGTTATAGTGGAGAACTGTAAAAAGGAGAAGAATCTAAGTATGGCATGGACTGACTACAAAAATGCATTTGACAGTATCCCACATTCATGAATGAAAGAATGTAATGTATAAGATACACCCTACACTGATCGACTACATTACAGTGACCATGAAACAATGGCAGACCACTTTGCAATTAAGCCATGACAAAAGATAGATTATTATGCCAGAGATAAAAATTCAAAGGGGGATATTCCAGGTTGACTCTCTGTCACCATTCCTATTCTGCCTTGCCATTAATCCATTAAGCTGTTTACTTAACATCTTAGGCCATGGCTACAATTTGACTCCTAGAAAACAACAAAGTAATGACTTCTCATCTTCTCTTTGTCAATTATTTAAAACTGTATAGCTTATCAGATGTGGAACTGAAAGCACAGCTGCAAGTTGTCAAAACTTTTTCAGATGATATTAGAATGTCATTTGGCCTTGATAAATGTGCAAAAGCCACCTTTAAAAAAGGAAAACTGTGACACCAGGAAAACATTAGTTTGGGACAAGATGTAATATAAAAGAACTTGAGCAAGAGGGAGTGTATAAATACTTGGGAATTGATGAAGTACCAGCACTAAAACATGAACAAATGTGAATGAAACTCAGTTAGGAGTACTTTAGAAGACTTAAATTAATCATGTGAACTGCTCTGACATCTAGGAACAAGATCCAAGCTATAAATCAATTTGCTCTTCCTGTCCTAACGTACAGTTTTGGAGTGATTTACTGTCCCCAAAAAGTGTTGGATTGATTAGATATTAAAACAAGTAGGATGCTTCATACTCACTAAATGATATATAAAAATCAGTGTAGACCAAGATTATATATTCCCCATTCCGAAGAAGAGATGGGCCTCCTTGAAACTGATTACATGTATAGATCTGCAATCGTGGGACTCCACACATATCTACTGACCTCACAAGATCTAAATGTAGTGAAAGTTTTGAAACATGAGGAGAATAAATCTAAGATGACGCCTCTGCTTAATCTAGCAGAAGCATATCAACGTCAATCAGGAATGGGAATCAAACCAGAAGTAGATAAAAACCAGGCAGCAACTGAATGTGCCAAAAAAACAAAAGAAAGAATATAAGGTGAAGGATCAGATGAGAAGGCAAGAAATGTGGAAAAAACATAAATATAGTTGCAAGTATAGAAAACTTCTGGAAGAGCCTCATGCTGATCAAGAACGAACACAGGTTAAGGAGAGGTGAATTCAAACCAAGAAATGAAAGGTTAATATTGGCATCCCAAGACAGTGGGCTATGTACATGCTGGTTTACAAAGTCCATTGAACATGTGAAAGAAACAGACAAATTTAGGTTTTGTTAAACCAAACTGGAAACAGTCACACATCTTGTTGCTGGATGCTACACGCTAATGGCAGAAGGACTGTATACTGAAAGGCATAACAATGTGGTGAGACTGTTGCACTGGGGATTGTGCAAACATTATGGTATTGAAGTGGCTGAAAAACACTGGAAAAATGAGCCACAAAGCATCATAGAAAATGATGAAGTGAATATCACAGGAGATCATCCATTACCAACAGTTCAAAAGATAGAGGCCAGAAAAACAGATATAGTGGTCCAAGAAAAAAAAGCCAAAAGTAGCATTGATCATTAAAATTGCCACACCCAGTGACTACAGTGTCTTGCATACAGACAGACACAAAGTCATAAAATACCAGGATATGCAGGCAGAAACAAGAGCCATGTGGAAGAAAGATACCCAGACAGTTCCAGTAGTAGCAGGACCAATGGGTCTTATCAAAAAGAATCTGCAATCGTATTAAGATATGTTACCAATCCATGTAATCCCATAGGAATTGCAGAAGGAGTCATTACTGGACACATTGCGGGTGCTGTCAAGAGCACTACTGGCTGCCATCAAAGATTGAAACAATACTAATTTCATGAACTTTAATCGTACTTTGACTTAGGAATGGGGTCCATTCACGTCCTGGTATTAGAAACCCAAAAGACTTGAAGAAATTAAAAAGAGCACATCTAAAAATTCAATTTGGGTCCTAGAATATATCAAGCAGAACTTCACAAAATGGTTGGAGAGATTCATATCATGATGGAATTCAATCAACCCATCAACTTCACCTGTCCAAATGAAGAAGAGATCATCCACATGCCTGCGGTAAAAAGGGATATAACATTGAAAACTGGGTGTGGAAAGCATACATTCCTCTTCCCATTGTGCCATGACCATATTGGCGTAGCTATTGGCACTAGACATGCCCATAGCTGTGCCATCACTTTGTTGATAGTATACACCATCAAAAACAAATATATTATTCTCAAGAACTATGCTCATACAAAGATCTATTAATTCACATACTGATTGATCATATGTGCTGCACTTAGATAGATATTTCCCAAAGTATGTCATACCAACTTGGTTAGGGATCATTGTAAACAGTGACTGTACATACACTGTCACTAAACAGTAGTCAAAATTCAGGGGCTGCATTTTAATGAAATCAAAAAGATTCCTAAGACAATGCTTGGAGCCTCTCAGTACTCTCATTTTTAACCAAAATAGACCTAGATGCCTTTCCATCAATATCGAAAAAGGCTTGGTGTTCCAACCATGACCAGCCACAATGGGTCTCAGCAGTGGTCTATGACTATCGTTGTGGATCTTAGGGAGGCCTTGTACATCAGAGATTAGGGGCTCACTTACCAAAAAATAATTTTTAGACATACTTTTTTATATATTCATATTTATTTTGTAATACATGTAGTTATTATGTTTTTAGTATTGTTTTTTTGGGGGGAGAGCTTTTGATATATTTGGTGTTTTAAGTGAATGATTGCTGCTATTCAGTGATTGGCTTTTTGCTAACTGAAGTTTATATATATATATATATATATATATATATATATATATATATATATATATATATATGGCAGTGTTTTCTTGTGTGTTTATGGTCTGATGAAGCAGTTGTGAAAGCACTTATCATTGTTAATTTTATTGTACATCAATAAAGTATTTCCATTTTATGCACATTCAGGCAGTGCTTTATTCTGTTGGTGTTTACATTCTGCTATTATCTCTTTGGTTCTCCAGTGGTTTATTAATCTCAGCCAGTGTACTTTGTTTCATACGCATTATTTTCTACTCTCTATGGGCTGAGAGCATGGCTGAGGGGTTTACTGGTGACTTGGAAATTAACTACAATCTACAGAATGCTGTGAAAGGGCCTGGTGAATGTAACTATAGGCTGGTTCAATGTCTAATGAGGAAAGACAAACTTCTGATGCTATCTGAAGAGAATATTGGGCCGGAAATAGACGATGAGCTGAGCATGGATGTTGAGGTATTCATGAAGGCGATTGGTGATATGGAGTATAATGTTTTAAATCTAAAACGCGTGCAGACTCAAAGGCAGCACTTTGAGGTGTGTATACAGAAGAAAATTGTTCAAAGAGGCTTGCGGGTCTTAAAAATGCCGACCTATGGTGAACAATACCTGGAACTACTTACAAGGTGACAGAAGCATAATCTGGAGGTGAGCTATAATTATTTAAAAGTTTTGATTGGCTTTTTTAAGCCAGAGAAGGAGGCTTTAATGAATAAAATCTGTGAACAGCAAAATGGTTTAGATGATCGTTTTCCTGGCGGCATGGTAGATTCATCTGTTGATAAGGTCATAGATACTGCACTGCTTTTTTAGAGGAAATCGCTCCAACAGAAACATCTCAAGATTGAAAGAGACATAAGGGACTTTAATCTAGGTAGTGTCTTTACTTGGCCTAAGGACACTAGGTTCATAGGTTCATAGGTAGGTACTAGGCTATTGACCCTGGGGCTTATACAAGCCCAGCCAAAAAGGTACGCTGGCTTTTGCCACCCAAGAAAATTATTTTCCTGTGCCACTTTTGAGCAGAGCCATAGAGGTGATCCCTGGGTGAATTTCCTATTTCCCATCCAATCATCAAGATTTTTCTTGAAGACTGCTAATGAGGAGCTTTGATTGATATAAATAGGTAGTTTATTCCAGAGTATGGGAAGTCTCTGGACAGGAATCTATCCCTTTCAATGTGTGGGCTCTCAAGCCCCATCTTAACATAATAAAAAATCTGGTGCATGTATGGATACAGTACAACCCCCAACCAAAGCAGGTACAATAGCTACAACTGCTACTGCCAGCTATTGTAACGATGTCTGTAAAAAAGTTCATGATATAGTATCGATGGATAACCCTATAGATACCAACTTGACTGGGAGTAATGTTGCTGGTGCCAGTGGGATGAATGGGTTACAAGGAGCAACAGCCCTAATTTTGGGGAATGATGTCAGAAGGAAAATTCCTTCTGGTTTGAAAAACAGTATGGATGGCAAGGATGCTGGGTCCAGCAATGATTCTATTAGTTTCTACGGAACAATAGCCCATCAGGAACCGGTCACAAAGGAGGGAAAGGACAAAAAGGAAATTACCCCCGGAAGAGAGCACCAATCAATCGTTGAAGAAAATGTGGAGACAAATCAAAACCTGAATGTGTGGAATCTGTCTCCGAGATCCCTAACCCCAGATGAGTTAAGTGTATTGGGGATGGGGCTCTCTTTTATTCCCACACAGCATGGTGATGTGACTGATACTGCCCTGGACATTAAAGTGTTTGCAGGAAATTTCTCACTAGAAATACAATTTGATGGTGGGGATGTGAGTGATATGGGTACTTGTGTTAAAAAAAACAAGTTTATTTATGCCTAATCCACACCCCCTATTGGAAGTGTTTCTAAATTGATAGAGACTGATTTACACCAAGCCTTTAACAGCAGTAAATATAATTATAATAGCAACCTCACCCACAATGAGAAATTAGCTTTGAATAAACTACTTGAGGACACAACTTTAGCTATGAGGCCAGCTGATAAAGACAGCTCTATAGCTGTTATGGATAGATTAGAATATTTTAATTCAACGAAGGAGATGTTAAGTGATGTTTAACACTATACAGTCATTAGTAAGAGTGATATAGATCACTTTACAACTGATATAATAACTGTTTTGAACAACTGTCTACACCATAAAATGATTAATTATGACTTATTTAATTATTTTTTGGTAAGTGAGCCCCTAATCCCTGTTGTACAAGGCCTCCCTAAGATCGACAAGGATAGTCATAGACCACTGCTGAGACCCATTGTGGCTGATCGTGCTTGGAGCACCATGCCTTTTTCGATATTTGTGGAAAGGCATCTACGCCCTCTTTTGGATAAAAATGAGGTAGTACTGAAAAACTCTAAGCATTTTCTTAGGAATCTTTTTGATTTCATTAAAACGCAGCCCCTGAATTTAGAATACTTTTTAGTGATGATGGATGTACAGTCACTGTTTACAATGATCCCTAACCAAGATGGTATGACATACTTTGGGAAATATCTATCTAAATACAGCACATATGCTCAATCAGTGTGTGAATTAATAGATCTTTATATGAGCATAGTTCTTGAGAGTAATATATTTGTTCTTGATGGTGTATGCTATCAACAAAGTGATGGCGTAGCTATGGACACATCTAGTGCCAATAGCTACGCCAATATGGTCATGGCACAATGTGAAGAGGAACATATGTTTTCCACACCCAGTTTTCAAAGTTATGTCCCTTTTTACCACAGGTTTGTGGATGATCTGCTCTACAGTTGGACAGGTGAAGTTGATGGGTTGGTTGAATTCCATCATAATATGAATCTCTCAACCCATTTTTTGAAGTTCTCCTAGATATATTCTAGTACCCAAATTGAGTTTTTAGATGTGCTCCTGAGTAGACAGGTTAATGGCTCTCTATGTACAGGTATTTATAGGAAGCCCTGATACAGAAAGGCTCTAATGCATCAGCACAGTATGCACCCTTCCCATGTGTTTAAAAAACATAGTGAAAGGGCAGCGGTTCAGGGCATCAAGAGTGAATGGATCAGAGATGAGTTTCAAATCTAAGCTACTTAGTCTGAAAGGTAGACTAATGGACAGAGGTTATAAGGAAAGGGAAGTTGATGAAATATTGGGCACTATTCCTCCTCTTAGGTCTGATGTAGCCAAACCATACTACTCGGCGCAGTTTATGCATTCTAACAGTAAGGTCTCAGAATCTGTGAATTCCACCAATGATTCTGTTCCTTTAACTTTCACTACAGATACTAGGATGATAATGAATATCATCAGGAAACATTGGGATATATTAACTATGGATTCAACTATTAGGAGAATAGTAGATGATCCTCCTAAATTTGTGTATAAAAACAAGAAGAATTTGAAGAGGCTCTTGTGCTTCCCAGATAGCCACAGACTGGGTACATGTGAGGGAGTAGGCAAAATGTTACCATGTGGCACTTGCAATTATTGCAGATATATAGATAGTAGTGGGAGTTTTGACATCCTGATAATGGACAAAAGTTTTACTTCAAGGTAGAAGCTACATGTTTGAGCTCACATGTAGTTTACCTTGCCTATTGTACATTATGCCTCGTATTTTATGTTGGCAAAACTGATAGAGTCCTGAAGGACAGGATCAGGGAACATCTATAAAACATCCTAACATCTGAGGTGGTGATATGAGGAATCTCACTGAGATGAGGGAGGTCAAATGGATGATTAGACTAAGAGCACATCAGGTTAATGGACTTAATGAGAAGGTACCACTAAGATCTATTATAAAGGGATGACGGCTTAAGAGTTAATAGATGGCAAATCTTGTTTATATATTTCTTGAATATATTTTTTGAGTAGGTATATATTTCCATGTGTACGTCTCTATATATGTTTTTGTGCACATTACTACTGCTTTACTATGTATTCATACACCTTAATATATATATATATATATATATATATATATATATATATATATATATATATATATATATGTATATATTTAGATATATTTTTTATATATTCTTATTTACTTTGTAATACATTTAGTTACTATGTTTTTAGTATTTTTTTTTGGGGGGGGCTTTTTATATATTTGGTGTTTTAAGTGAATGATTGCTGTTATTCAGTGATTGATTTTTGTTAATTGAAGTGTTTATATATATATATATATATGTATATATACAGATATATATATATATATATATATATATATATATATATATATATATATATATATATATATACACACATATATATATATATATATATATATATATATATATATATATATATATATATGACTGTGTTTTCTTGTGTTTGTGGTCTGATGGAGCAGTTGTAAAAGCACTTACCATTGTTAATTTTATTGAATATCAATAAATTATTTACTTTTTATGTACCTTCGGGCAGTGCTTTATTCCGTTGGTGTTTACATTCTACTATCTCTTTTGTTCTCCAACCATTTATTAATCTCAGCTGGTGTACTTTGTTGTATACACATAATACCTGATACATTGAAGCCTCTTTTTTCATTTAATCCTGCTGCTCTAAGCAAGTACCACCATTATTACTGTTATGCAATATGATGGTTATACGGAGTCACGTCTAAGGTAACAAGTGCAATATGGTAACTAAACAGCGACTATACAATAGTCTCTGTTTATTCTCTATCTTAACAGTGAAGGGTTTTGGTGGTGGGTATTTATTATTTATCATTGGATAATGGGCATTGAGTGTGTTTTTGTAATGTGAACTACCTCTTGCATGTCATACATGTTGCTGTTTTCTTTCTTATGTTATTCTCTGATACTGCTGTATCTATATTATTTGCACTGCATTTCTCTAGTGAGCTGACATTTGTAATTTCATTTAGGCTGCACTTGTGTGGTCCTAAATGACAATAAAGTTTCTTTGAATATTTACATTTGCTGGAGTAGAATGGCACTACACAACAGAAAATGGTAACAATGTGTCCAAAAAAATTTAAATGCTGTGCCTATAAATTGTGGTTCACTAGACAAAATGGACCATCATTATAAATGCACTTTCACAGCTAAGCATATACTGCAGGCAAGTAAATATTGTTTTTGATGTGCTGCAATGTGCAGCCTGCAAAGCATGCTAGCAGCCAACTGTCTATGGAATGTTACACATTATGTGACTCAAGGGAAGTATTGTGTAAGCTGTAAATGAGCCATTTTTGCCAAAACCAGATAAAACACACCTGGTGCATTGAAAAAAGAACAGTGTGTGACTAGATTAAGGGAAAAAGTGCAGTAGGCAGTAGTATGTGTCTGTCATAAAATCATCACAGAATAGTCTGGCATGAATGCAGCTTTGGGGTTTATGTCAAGATTGAGAGAATACTAATTAAAGCATTGTAAAAAGACCCACATGGGTGCATGTCAAGAGATAACCCAGTGTATCTGAGGATCAGATAGGTGATACACTATGTGCATGGTTTGTGGGATTACAATTTTATCCATAACAGTGACAGACAAAGATACTACAGTATGGTAACACAAGAAAGGCACCAAGTAAAATGAGTATTGGGATAATGGCCTCAACTGCAACACTCTAGTGTTATTCTTAGTACGGTATATAAATGTATGTGCATGTATGTGTGCACGCGCGTGCGCGTGTGTGTGTGTGTGTGTGTGTGTGTGTGTGTGTGTGTGTGTGCGCGTGTGTGCGCGCATGTGTGTGTGTGCAGGTGTGTGTTAGAAGTGGAACAAGTAAGCACTAAGGCACAAGCTGATAAAGAGTGCACATATGATGTGCAGTGCAATATATCATCACTATGATATCATATAACTGTTGGTATTAGATAATAGACCATTGTTATTCACAGGGCTCATCGTCTCCACAACAGAGCCAGCAGAAATGATAAACACATATACACATTGTGGCCTGAATGGCATACCGTACATGATGCCTGCTGTGACCTATGTGGTGGTATAGAACAACCACTATAGGTGTTGTATGAAAAGCTAATTATACCAATATAATTATAATTCAGTAGACATTAAAAAAAACAGGACTTGTATCATATTGCTGCCAGCTTCATGTATTTTACTTAGGGACTCAGCAAATGGAACAGGAAACAGACTGTACAAATGAATTCTGAGAAGTTTAAACAGGGCTACAACACTAGTTAATCAAAGGGGCATATGCATATGTTACATCCCTCTGTTTCAGAATTAAAATTATCCTTATCAGGAGGAAGGCAGGACTGTAATACTTTAGTCTTCAACACTCAGATGTGCAAACACTAAAGCACAAGCTCAGTACTCATACACCAATGCTGAGATTGCAGTATCTTGCAGCATTCACCTTACTCTAATGTACAGCCATCTTGGAGCTGTTATAGATAGAAGTAGCAAGTGTGCATGTGAGTAAGTGAACTGATTTAATGCAGTTGCAGTAGCTTGATTTTTCACTGTTTTTTTAATTGCACATTCCTTATCTTTTGGCATGCAGTAATATCTATCATTTTTATATGAGGTAGCATTACTGTAGGCACTTTATCTTGGCAACTGCTATGCATTCTGGATTGATACATTTTAAGCACATTTTACTGCATTATGCATACATTGCTGTTATTTTTAGAAAGTAAAATGTCACTTATTCACAGCTATGCACTGAATTAAGACAAAGCAGGATTTCAAGATTTTTTTCTTTCTTTCATTCATAACTTGTTCCAGTATCTAGTTGGCTTTTGAGCAATCTTTTGAACTTTGGCAATTTGGGGATGCTATTTCTTTTCTGGTCTCAGTTAATGCAGGTGGACTTTCTTCCAAAACCTCTTCTTTAGATAGCTCTTTTGGGTGCTGAGATCTTAAAGCACCCTCTGCAAATGTCTCCTGGGCATCCCTATGGGCTCTTCACTTCAAACTTCTTTTGAAACTACTGAAAACTTTGAAGCAGCAATTATCCCCTGGATTTACGAAGCTCTTTATAGCATGCAGGATTAGTTTAAGAACTATTTTTGCAAATTACATATGCATCATTATGGAGTTGTTCTTCACTCCAAATGACATATTATGGTGAAAACCATGCAAATGAGGGTAACATGTCATCCAGGAAGCTGGCAGCCATCCGTGCAGGACGAGTGCAGTGTGCAGAAATGTACTCGGTTAGTAACCGAGTACAGTTCAGCAATCCTCAAAACGGAGCTATAACAGCTCCAAATAAAGGCTGCAAAGCATTGAGGAAGCATGCCAGTGTCCAAGTAGAAGGCCATTGGCATTACAAAATGTAAAAGAAAAAAAATAAACAACGTTTAATTTTATCTTCACCGATCTCGCCTGGTTAAGCATAAGGCAGTGATGAGCAAATGGGGTCGGGGGGAAAATTAATAAAATAAACCTAAAATAAGCATTCTAACTAAAATCAGTATTCTGCCATGCAAGTCAATGGCAGTCAGAAAACAACCTGGCCAGTGCATAATGGTTGCTAAGGGGGGAGGCTCAGTGTGGGACATGTAACTATGCATTAGCAGGCAAGCCTATGCAAATGAGGGAAGGGTTAGTGAATCCCAGATTTTCCCAGGGTGTGAGGCAGGTCCCAAGAGTGTAAGAGTATAAACAGCTGGGTGCAAGACTAGGATATAGGTAACATCATGGGGGGTGTGTGTCAGGCATACTGTAAGTGGTTTGGAGACCTGTGGCTCGGGATTGCTCCTAGCGTAGCACAGCTAAGCTAGGGGTGGGTCTAAACCTACCTAGAATTTTTTACAAAGTGTAAGTGGGTGTGTGCACCGTGCACTGGGTTGTACAGGAAGAAAAAGGAAGTTAAACCAGGAAAAAGCAGCTCCATGCACATTTGAGCACTCCGTTCGCGCAACGTGCACATGGGCCTAAACAGGGAGGCAATGGGAAGGGAAAACAGCAGTAGGAAGCTAATCAAGGAGACCTAGTTGAGCTGCCAGGTGAAATGTATCAGAATCAGCTAATCACACAGGAAGCAGACCAGCCCAGCCCAGAACACCACTATAAACCAAGAAAACACCTACCCCCTGGTTTTTCCACACTCTACACCACCGGTGTATACAAGCGGGGAAATTTTAAAACTAAACCTACAAAATGAGAAGTGCTGCAGCAGGCAACATGCAGCAAAATGTGCAAGAGGCTGAGGGTAGTGAGGATGTCAGTGCTGCCGGACAACCCACAGTGAGGAGACAGAGAAGAGTGTACAGACCCAGGGTAACCTACCAGGGGCTACATGAGCTGGAGATAGTGGAGCGCTATAGGGTGGACAGAGACCTCCTACAGCAAATCGTTGAGCTGTGTAGGCCACACCTGACACACCACACTGTTGGAGGGGAACCCATCCCAGTGGATACCAAGGTATGTGTAGGCCTAGGTATACTAGCCACAGGTACCTCCCAAACTACAACTGGGGATAACATGGGCATCTCACAGGCGTCAGCATACAGAGTATTCCACCAATTCCTGGATGCCATGTCAGCACATTCAAGTGAGCACATATATTTCCTCAACACACGCGAGGTGTTGACCCACAATATGCATCTCTTCCATCAAATAGCTAACTACCCTGGGGTAGTGGGTGCTATAGACTGTGCGTACTTATGCATCAAAGCACCACCCAGTGAGCAGGGTAGGGCCTACATAAACTGCAATGGCATCCCCTCCATCAACTGCCAGGTCGTGTGTGATGCCCAGGGCATTATACTGAATGTGTGTGCTGGCTACCCTGGAAGCTATGATGATTCACACATATGGCAACTGACGCAGCTGTACCACAGATTTGCCGATGTGGACATCCCCTATGGTCACCTAGTTGGGGATGCTGGGTACCCACTGGAGCCGTGGCTGATGACACCCATCAGAAATGCACACACCTGAACAACAACTCCATAACGATGCACACGCACAGGCCAAACATATAATAGAGTATGTGTTTGGGATGCTCAGGTCACGGTTCCGGTGTCTGGACACATCCGGTGGAGTCCTGCAGTATTCACCAGCTACATGTACCCAAATAGCAATGGTATGTGCTATGCTACACAATATGAATCTGCGGAAACAGCTGCAGCAGGAACAGCATGTGGCAGGGACACACAGCCCCCCACCAATGCCAATGCCTGTGCATGTACAGAGTGACTCGGAGGAGGAACAACCTGAGCCTGCTCCAGTAGGCAGAAGGGGGCATACCCTGTATGCCCTGGCCTTGGCAAAGAGTCAATGCATAGCATATGCACTGACACAGTAGGGACCCAGGGAATGACACTTCTCTCTGACTCGCACAGACAGTAAAAGGGATGCCAAATATGACACTACCTGTGCCTAACCATGTCTAGGGAGTGTACTATGTGCATCTGACATAGACAGCCCTCCAGCACCATCCTCAAGTCTGGCACACCGTCAAGGTAAGTCAATCAACCTACCAATTGTCAAATGGAGTAGAATGTGTTTTTATCTGTAGCTATAGTATGGATGTGAACATGCAAGGGAATTGGGTGGCCGGATGTCAAGGCAGCAGATAGCAGACACCCATAGTGGCAGCATGAGATCTCTAACACATATTGGAGTCACCATAGTAACCAGTACTACACAGGGTGACAAAATCCACTGCAAGAAATGGCCTGAGCAACAGGCGTGTCCATAAGAGCCACACATATCAGTCAGGAAGGATCACATACCCAGCAACAGACTCAGCCAGCAGGACAGGTCAAGACAAACACAAACAAATGCTGTACTATGGCCTCCGAATGTGCCCTATGATTAACCCCTCCCCCAGGCCTACACAGACAGACCGCAGGAGACCAGGCAGTCGGATGTAAGTTGTGAAGGCTAGGAAGTCAGAAACTAATATGTAGGTAAACAAAGATAGGATCTATACTACACTGGTAAGCCCTAGCCAGCAGGACAGGTAAGACTACAGACTGAAATGGAGTACCTGACTTATCAGTACAATCCTAGAAAATGTGTACAAGTGTCAGGTGCACCCCCCCCATCCAATGTACTCATAGAGTAACAGCCAGGTGTGCCTCCCCAGTCCTGTGTAAAACAGTAGAAACAGTCAGGTGTCCCCACCCCCCCCTCACTATGCAGAAATGTAGCAACAGTCAATGGCAAATGACCAATGGATACCCTGCAGACACAGCATGCTACCCATTGGTATACAACAAAAGGTCAGCACCACAGTACAAACAACCTGGACGTGGTCCACACATGCAACACAGATGGCCATACTGGGCATGCTCACACACTTACATGAAGGCCATGTCTGTAAATACCAGTGGACCAGACATATTTGAAAGTTGCAGTTCTCACTGTGAACACATGTCAGTATGCACCACTCCTGCCTTGCACACATAGTGGATAGGAATGCAGGCAAATATGTAAGGACAACACACTATAATAAGCCACAGGCACATGGGCATAGATGTGAGAAAGAGTGACTGTGACAAGGAGCCATGGGGGCTTTTCCTAGCTGGCACACAGCCTAAGGGCCCCCAACACATGTGGTGTAGATGTAACCCACTGCAGATACTAGCCACCAGTACCTGTCAGCATAACAGACTATGTGGTGTACATGCCAGCTGTACAAAAAGATTGAACAAGGAAGCAGCCATCTAGTAGCTGTATACACGCACCTGTGACATATGACCCTGTGTGTGCCCGCATGTGTCATGTCAACCCCCACATGAATGGGGTATGGCCATGCACACACTGCCCTCCCCATAGCAGTAGTATGACAAGCCTGCTGAGGTCATCCAATGTGAATTACACCTTTGGGAGAGGTATAGGTCAGTAAAGTGCATGGTGTGTCCCATAACTGTGTACTGCTGCAGTGACAGAGTAGTTAGGTAGTAGTACTAAGCCCAGACCTGTCAATTGTGTGAGTGTGTGTTTGTGTGTGTGCCTGTATGCCTCTGACTGTGTAGAGTGAAATGCTTGTTAGGCTATTCACACTCCGTGCAATACATATATTAAACTTTGGTAAGGCTGCTGATGTCACTCACCTAGACATACACCTCTGGGAACATGATAGCCTCGTAATTGCCGTGGCGCGTCCTGTAATTGCGTACTGCAGTAATGTGATAAACTAATTAGGTATGTGTTCGAACCCCAGCCGTGGTAACTGTGTGAGTCTGTGTGTGTGTGTGTGTGTGTGTGTGTCTGACTGGGTAGAGAGCAATGCTTTTTAAGCTACCCACACTCCATACAATACAAATACACTACTTTGCCAAGGCTGCTGATATCACTCACCTAGACGTACACCTCTGGGAACATGATAGCCCTGTAATCGCTGTGGCACATCCTGTAACTGCGTACTGCTATAGTATGATAAACTAGTTAGGTAGGTGTTTGAAACCCAGCAGTGGCGTCTGTGTGTGTGTGTGTGTGTGTCTGACTGGGTAGAAAGTAATGGTTTTTAGGCTACCCACTCTCCATGCAATACAAATACACTACTTTGCCAAAGCTGCTGATTTCACTCATCTCGAAGTACACCTCTGGGAACATGATAGCCCAGTAATCGCCATGGCGTGTCCTGTAACTGCGTATTGCTATAGTGTGATAAACTAGATAGGTAGGTGTTCGAACCCCAGCTGTGGCAACTGTGTGTGTCTGACTGGGTAGAGAGCAATGCTTTTTAGGCTACCCACACTCCATACATTACAAATACACTACTTTGCCAAGGCTGCTGATGTCACTCATCTAGAAGTGCACCTCTGGGAAATTGATAGCCCAATAATCGCCGTAGCAAGTTCTGCAGCTGTGTACTGCTGTAGTGTAATTTAGAACAGTGGTAGTGTTCCATCTCCATCCATGTCATTTGTGGATGTGATGTGTATGTCTCAGTGTCTGTGTATGGAGCAATGCATTATAGGCTACTCACTCACAGTACATTACAAATTCCCTACTTTGGTAGTCCTGCTGATGTCATTAATTGTGAAATACACCTTTGGGGAAGATGAACTTCAGTAATGTCCGTGGCGCCTAATATAACTGCCTAGTGCTGCAGTGTAGTACACCAGCTAGGTAGGGATTCTACTCCCAGACATGACATATGTGTACATGTGTGTTTGTAACTGGTGTCCTGTGTAGAGGTGGTTGTGAGTTTGTGACACCTGTGGGCATTGTGGAGAGGTTTTGCTAATTACATTTATGGTAGCCCTACTATATATCACAATGTCAACCATACAAGGATAACAGATGTAAATGGCTAAGAGGCTGGGGTGCAAAGCCATACCCATACATGTGACATCATGGCCTACCAATCACAGTTAGCAACCCCACTGTGCCTTCACATGTGACTCACAACAGACATACCATGCCTGACAACATGGCCTGTATGGACAGATGACACTGACATCAGAAAATGCTATTAGCATGCTATCAATGTAGGTGTAGGGTAAATCTGCTGATCAGTACCACTCCCTGCCACACGTGGGCAAGACTGGTATATCTGATAAGTTGTGTTCACAGTATGGGCCAGACACCCCAGGTACAGTTCCACATGTCACTGTACATGCATGTGGGATGTGTGCACATCCTAGACACCATCCAAGTCATGGACTAGGGAACACATACATGGCAAGTGATGCACAGCATTGGCCACAGACAATGGTTGCCCAGGTGCCTGGAAGACGGATGCAATACCCACCTGTGTGGGCAAATGCGGAAGTTAAAAGCCTGTGCCACAATGCAGACCATTGTCATGTGGGCTGATGCCAAGGTATACCCATCGCCTACCCTTGTATAGCCTGTTGGCACTGTTGGTCATGACACACCCGTGCAGACATGCACCCATGCATGTCCAAACTGGACCCTGTGTGTACGTGTGTGTGTTTTATGCTGCTTATGTCCACATCCACATGCACTACTCCCTCCAGGGCACAGTGAAGCATGCCGCCTTATGTCTGACACTCCCTCATACTCACTGTTCATATGACCTCCGTATCACCCATGTGGTGCATGTGCTTCCTGCACATTGATGTGCTGTGGCAATCCCACTAGTGATGGGTCACACTCCTGGCCCTGCCAAGTGTGTTAATGTGTGTGCATCTTTGTGTAAGTGTGCCTGTGCTGGCACCGGCACCTGTTCATGCAAACAGGCATGTGCATGTCACCTACTGTATATCTACCATATCCCTGTAGCAGATGGCACTCACCATCACATATATGTTCTGAGTGCTCCCCACCAGACAACACATGTGGCACATCCAATAACAGCATCGGACTGTGATAGCACTACATAGCTGTCGGGTTTATGATACGCTGTGCTAGTAGGTGTGTGATACAAACATGCATTGGTTTTACCCTCCCACCCCTCCCTGACATGTATTTGCCTCTGTCTGCCTCCCCCACACCCTATCTGGTGGATGTGGAGGCCCACACCTGCATTGCTTAGGCAGCAGCATGTGTATTTAACGTGATGCTCATGATCAGCTGATGGACTCTGCACGTATTACAGGCCTTCCCTATCCGATTGCATGTGGAACAGGTGTGGTAACATTCCCATAGCCAATTGCATGGAAACACACTGCACTACCTGGGAGCATCCTGGTGGTGATGGCCCTTATCTGTCACTGTGAGCAGGCGCTAGAACTGTCGTTTTGCAAACAGATTTTTAGATGGGTTGGGGATTTACCTCTAACAACATGCACTGTGGAAAGAGGGCAACAAACAGGAGGGGATGTGCCTGTCCTGCCTACGAACTGTAAGTGCTGCTATACTGCATGTGGAGTAAGGTTGGATTAACAGAGTTTGTCTGGATATGCCTGTCGTACATGTCACAATACCTGCCATATCAGTTCCATGTATATCAGGAATCCCCATCTGCAGGCTCATCTGCAGACTGGGCAGTGTTGTGCCTTTGGTGTCATGTGTTAGCCATGATGCATCTATCTGTGGAATGCAGATGGTACTGTGAGGATTGCAGTCCGTTGATGGTGAAGACCGTGACAGTTACTGACTATATATCCCTCATTGGACATATGTCACAACAAACCCCATTATATTGGTAGATTAATGAGGGTATCACAGCAAAATATCTATACTGGCCCTGTAAATGTGCTATCAGCCACACCTCTATCACCCGTTGTACATATGTCGTGCATGAAGTGGTGCATATGTGCTGTACACCGTAAACAGTGTCAACATATCTGATAACATGCCAGTGATATATCAGAGTGCTACACATGTCACGTACAGTAGGGGTTACACTTAATGCCATACCCTGGAACTTCTGTGGATGTTTGTACAGTACTGAGGGCTGTGTAGTGATGGTGAATGTTGGCAGTGTGTGAATTGTTAATATGTACTGTGGCCTGTGTACAGACTGTGGTAGATGTCATTGTCCTAGCTCCCCTTCTATCTGTTGTTATATGCTGCCCCACTGTATGGTACCATATTACCTTACATGTGTGTAGGGCCATACACACACATGTCCCATACCACAGAAAGCCATCAGACTGGACTGTGTAGCAGCCCAGTATATGTAGGGTCATGCTGTGAGTGGCACATATGAGGATGGTGTAGGACAGATAGTCCATATACCGTACTAGTATGCTAGTGTACCATATGTGGCTGTGTTCACATTAGTTGTGGTTATGTACTGTCACACAGGTGTGGTCTACCCTGTGCTGTGACATGGCTGTTGAGCCTGCTATATATGCAGGTACTGTACCATGATAACCTTAGGATGTCTGTCAGTAGCCAATGGCACACATGTTATGAGCATAAGTCTTCTTCCACACACACCATGTCTGTGACAACAATCCCAATGACAGAAGCAAATTTCTACTAATATACCAGCTATACATACCAGATATCCCCCTGCACTACTACATTGGGACTATAGGGGCTGGGGTAGGGCTACACTCCATGTCCAGGACATATGGTGGGATGATATGGCATGTACATATCCAGATAGCCATACATATATATATATATATATATATATATATATATATATATATATATATATATATATATATATATATATATAACTACACATATGTAGTACTTCCAATTACCACTGTCATGGCAACCACCCACTATGAATCTCTACATCATGTGGGCGTATTCCCTGTACATTCCCTGTGTGATGGACATCCCTCCTGTGTGTGGGCATCAGTGTTACAGACAGCAGGTAGCAATACCTCTTACAGGAGTACCTGCACACTCAGGACAGCCATGTATATGTAGGAGGATCAGGACATACAGACAGACTGTGAGTAGAGTGGTGTAATGTATGCATAGTACTGGTGTTACAGGGTGTGTGTGTGTGTATGTACATACTAGTTTACCTTGGACTGCAGTCTGTCTGCACAGCTCACTACTGTGGGCCATCCTCTAGCTGGACAGAGGTGTGCCTATCATGTGTTGTCTGTCCACCACACAGGTCCTGTGTCAGATATTACACTGGCAGTGTGTGTGTTGCATGTAGCAGTACATGGCTATATCCATTGGTGTATCTGATGTCATATTCCTGCATAAGGGTATGTTGCAACACATCCTGTAACAGCAGCATGTTCCAGGGTGTGTTACTGCAATATTGCGGGTATGGTCCTGCGTTCCTGTCTTTGTCCTCCACATATATGGCAGCCTTTGTCCTGCTGTGATACGGGTATGGGTTGTTAGGTAATGGCCTATCATTCACCACTGCTAGCATTCCTATTATCATACCAGTCATAGCGTGGACACCCACAACATTTGTTGGCCAAGGACCATACCTGTGACAGATACATTGACATTACCACAAGTAATGAATGTCCCCCTAGGCCTTGACTACAGGGTGTAATTGGAGGCTGCTGAACTACATCTGATATTGGTGACTGGTACGTATCGTGCAGGCAAATCTGTTGTCAAATGCTGTACGAATTGAAGGGCTTAGCCTGGACACCATAGTATGATATATATCCCCACTGTCTGCATTGACTGTTATGTGTGGGCCTTGCATACATCACTGGTTATATACATCAACATCCATGTGCTGTCAGTAATGGCATACATTATTGTATGGTACACAAATAAAGATTGTCTGTGTATACATACCTGTGTGTTGTGTCATGTCCTTTGAACTGTGAGCGGATATATGCGCAATGTAAGTATCCCCTTTGTGGGGCTGGTTGCCACACCACACATGTCACAGGTACTGGTTACAGGGCTTGTGACTGGGGATATACATTTCACCCAGTACATCCACACTACTCCTACACATGTATGGCTACTAATACCCTTTGTCTGTGTGTCTGTGTATATGTGCATGTACCCATATATCCACTATATCATATGTATATATACCTGCACATGATCATCAATGTATGGATGTGTGTGCATATCTGTACCGTTGTAAAGTGTAGCCATTCAACATAATACATTCCCTGTGGTACAATGGAGTATCTGCGTGGTATGTTACAGATATTGGCCTGACATGTACAGGTGACATGGATAACTGTTGGAGCATTGCAGCTGTGTTGTGGTGGGTCCTGCTGTCAAGTACTGCATGTGCTGGATATTGGTTTGCACAGCATATTCGTTACAGCTGGAGAGGGGGAGCTACATTGCAGTAATTACCAGGTGTCCCTCATGTGTGCCACCACCCCCATTAACTGTGCTCATGGTCATTTATGTCATACGGAGTGGGCCAGGAGTCCATTCCCATGTGGAAATCATATACACATCTACGTGTATATACATATATCTATATCTATCTATATATATATATATATATATATATATATATATATATATATATATATATATATTTATTTTATGTATAGCTGCATAAGTACATATGTTACTCCCCCATATATAGAGGGAGAGAACTGGACATTGATATAGCTCTAGCTATGTTTAAGTATCCATAAATATATGTGTATGTATGTATCTATATATATATATATATATATATATATATATATATATATATATATATATATATATATATATATATATATATATATATATATACACTGAACATATATATATCTCTATACGATTGCTGTTATATGGTTATTTGTGAGTCATACACACATATATATATATATATATATATATATATATATATATATATATATATATATATATATATATATATATATATATATATATATATATATATATATATATATATATATATATATATATATATATAGATAGATATAGCTGTCTATCTCTCTACATTAACAGATATATAGCTGTCCATATGTGCATGCATGTTCAGCCTATATGTGTGGCCTGTACCTCATTCTCTTGGCAATTGACATGGATGACCTTAGGACTGAGGTTAGTCATTCGTGCAGACACGTACCTGTTTCAGACGTATCATCTCCAGCAATATATGTGTTCTACCACATATAACTGTGTAACTTGCAATGTTTGAAGAGTATTAGAGCAGAATATGCCAGATATCCCTATATGTACCCACATTATGGCGCACTATGTCTGGGATTCATGCATTAAGAGGTTGTGTGGTGTGTTATTACTACATTCCCTGTGCTGTTGACTGATTGTGCTGGATGATATGTATGTCGAATGAGTGGTTATGTACATCTGTCATGGTTTAATGGTAAATCAAGTTGTTTATGATGTGCAGCATCCCTGGTGTGGCCCTTCCACAGGCTGTATATTGTGTTTCAGTGCAAAACACCAGCTGTCGGATACAGAGTGAGTTAGGGACATTTGAGCGGTTGTACGCAGGTGTTCACGTGTATGTGCAGAGCTAAGCTATGCTAAGCTCGGGTTACATTACCTTACTCACAGCTAGCATCTACTTAGCTCAATCTATGTAGGCAATGCTTACCCCTGCGCGAATATTTGTACACACACTTACAACTGCGTATCCATGCATACAACTGCTGTTATGCACTTACACATGCTTACTAGTGCCTTAATCAGTATGACACTTCACATGTGCATTTAAGGCAGTACTCCTGTGCAAATATAAATATTACTTTGTAGGTTATATAGCACAATGAAGGTAACATACAGATATCACATGGAAAATAGGATGTGCTGCAGTGGGACTCGACCTGGGAATGTGTGTGCATTAGGCAAATGCTCTGGCCACCACACTATTGCTGTTTTGCTTCATTTGCATATGTCTACCATAATGACATACACATGTTCCCTTTCCCCGGCCCCCCCAAGCTTCACGCACACAGCATCCATCCATTCCCCGGTTGCTGGCCCTGTCATACTACACCTCCACACATTTCCCTCTCTGCATGTCTTGGTACACATCCAGTATACTGTCCCCACCCAAGAGTCTGCAGGCTCCTCATCTGTTTAGTCCACATACGTACCAGTCTTCCCCTGATCCTCCTCCAGTACTGGTGATGACATCGATATGACCCACAACTGTTGGGTCATCCCGCCAGGGACAGACATGTTGTTGTCTCAAGAGTAATCCTAGCTGGTCTACAGTGTTTCTCCCACTGGTAGCATCCTGTCAGGGTATTGTGTAGCAGCAGTTTGCTCACACAGCTGGCCAGCCTCATCTCCCAATTCCATGGTACCAATGCCCCAGGTGTGAAATACTGTGCATGAGGCATGCTCACATGCCCCCACGGTGTGCACCGTATATCATTATTCCCTTCGGTATTATGCAGGACTGCAGTATTATTGGACATGCACTGTTCTGTGCTGCACATAGACTGATCATAATACTGTGGTTGTGCAATGGACACGTGTTCTGGTATTAATCTACACACTTACATGCATTTCCTATACTGTTGAATCACAGCAGCTGAATGTGTATTTGCCATGGCTTAGTGGAACTCATGTCTACTATAGTGTGCAGGGTCAGGGCTTTGCAACCTGGCAGTGCAGATTATTTTGTTAATGGCCACAACAACAGCTGTTGGCTACAGATTGACTGAGGCACTGTAGAACATTTGTAGGTGGGTATGCACTTATTTGCATGTAGCACAGCATTACTGACCTCTGGTTGCAGCATCTTGTCCTCAGTTAGCCTCTACATTGCTTCACCAGTGTGGTACTCACATACCCGTGGCCAAACAGGCTTACACCCGCTTGCTCCCACATACACATGCGCAACGGCATGCATTTTGTTCATATCTGTCAACCGGGACACTCGGACTGTATGCTTGTCCATTGTCAGCGGTGGTCCGGGGTGTAGACCTCCACATTGACTCCAGCTATGTATCCCAATTAATACTGGGGTGATTACATTCATAGAGGGTAACAGACATAACATAGCTACTTCCCCCATTAAGCATGCTTAGTTTACATTCAACTGTCAGTATTATCCATGCTTAGGTCAGGTTTACGTCAGGTATGACTGTTGACAATGGTCAGTTTAAGGTGAGGTTGGAGTCCTGTTTCACAGGTCAGGATAGGTTACATGCAGGTATTTAGGGGAGGTGTACATATTCCATACCTGTGTGGTACAGTAGAAGCAAATAGCTAGGGTGTAGGTAGGTGGGTAGTGGGGGTGACATTGTAACTGTATAGTAGCCCATAGGTATAATTGGATGGGGAGCAATAGGAAAGGTATATCGGATGTTGGGATTTGTATGCGAGGCAGGACAAGAGGTGTCGGTATCACTAGTTGATGTCATGGTATAGACTGTGAGGCGGGGGGGAGGTTTGCAAGGTGGTGAGCCTGTGCTGCTCCAGGTGTTCTTGTGGTGTTCCTTCATGTGTTAGTTACATGTGTCCTGTGGGTCAGCTGTGATACTACTTGTGTGTTGGGGTTCCAGATACTGGCAATATAGTGGGGGAAGAGGGTGTCACCTACATGTACCCATAGACATTAAGAGGAAAGGAATAGGGTCTGAAAGGTACATGGTGTGCATGGGGCACAAAGGAGGTGTTAGTAGGGGATTATCCAGGGATGTACAGGATGGCTGCAGGGAAAGTCCACAGCTGGCCATATTGTCTATGACAACAGCTGTGGATATGCACTGCATTTGGTGTTATTGTTGGACACTCACACCCCTGAGTGGGAGTGGGGACTTCAATATTACCTTGCCATGCCTATTACATTGGCTTACATGCCTACAGTGGGATGTTGCAACCATGTGTTCATAGGTGTTGTGTAGTGGGTAATGCAACAACACATATGGTTATACCTTACTTTGGCATGTACAGTGGACTGTGCTGTGGTGGAACCCATATTGGGAATGACTGCCCATTAGGTGTAAGCATGCCTGTCAACTGTACAGAATCCACAGCCTGTCCAGCATTTGCTTCATAATATTGGTGTGTTCCTCTTACAATCTGCACCTGTCTGGCAAATACCTGGGAACTGATGCCATTAAATGCAGACAAGTAATTGGGTTTACGACATCACATCCATCAGACGTGTCATGCTAATGCATAACCTATTATTCTATCAGCTTTCTAAGGTTGTAAGTAGAATATGTGCTTTCTGTTCCTACTTGTCCCACCAACGGTTTATGTTCTGTCCAGTGGTTTAGCTCTTAGAGGTTGAGAGGTATGGGCGTAAACTCTGCCCAATTCACAATATTACTGACATCAACGGGGCTGTCCAAATACAACTGCGCAAGCCAACACTTGTACACCTAGGCCCATAAATGCATAACCATGGTTCCCCCACCTGGCCTTCCTCTACAGCACCCAGGCTTACCGTGGGTGCAGGTGGGATCTAACCACACCATTATACACTGCCCACTCTCCACTTGTCAGGACCCATGTCATACATTGTCTCAACCCATGGGTCATCAGGCTTGCACAACCTACTGGTCCATGTCCGTACACAGCCTGGTTGGATAAATTGTTACAGGGACTGACTTCGATTATCATTAATTTTTGGGGTGTCCTACAAGGAACATCGATGTCTTTGTTTCAAGATTAGACGTGACAGGTCTCTCCCACTGGTAGTATCCTGCCTGTAGTCTGGGAAGCAGTGGTGTGTTTGCTTGTATCATGTGTTTGCATGTTTCACCTGTCTAGGTGGGGGGGGGTTGATGTTATGTTTTACTCGTTTGTTGATTGGACCCCTCATCCCCATTGCACAGCCTGTGGACATATGTAATCCTTAACTGGTGTATCATATCTATATATATATCTATATGTATATATAGATCTATATATATATATATATATATATATATATATATATATATATATATATATATATATATATATATATATATATATATATATATATATATATATATATATATATATATATATATGTATATAAATATATCTGCTGTATACTACTATTTAATATATTGTTTTCTAATCCTGAGGAGCTTTTCTCCCCAAGTCTCTGCTGTAAATGAGCCAAAAGCTCAGCCAGACTTACCCGGTTAACAGATGTAATTTAAATACATAATTCTATTAACATCCTAGCTATATATATGTGTATGTTGACACACATATATACATACATATTTCTACATATCTATATACACATATATATATATATATATATATATATATATATATATATATATATATATATATATATAGATATATACATATCTGTATTTGTGTGCATACATACATATATATATATATATATATATATATATATATATATATATAGATATATATATTGCTGTATATATATGTCTAACGGCATATGGATGTATGGGTGTCTACATATGTATATCGCTATATGTGGGTATATAATTATATTCTGTCTCTGTATGTACACATTTGTACTACAGAGAGGGGGAGGTTTCACTCCATGTAGGTATGGGTATATATACACACACACCTCTACAGTTGTACATCTACATCTGGTTATTCTGTTCATTGCCATGTACAATAGACTGTGCTGCAGTGAGACTCGTAGTGGGAGTGGCTGTCCATTGGGCGGCGACCCTGCCCAATGCACACTATTGCTTACATACGTGGGGCGGTCCACATGGACCCACTCTAGCCAACATCTGTTCAGCTAGGCCCATAATTTCATACCCATAGTTCCCAAACTGCACATCCTCTTCAGAACTCTTCCATACTCCGGGTGCAGGTCAGGTCTGGCCACACCAGTACACTGTACTAACTCCTCACTTCTCGGGACCCATCAAGTACGTTGTCTCGCCCCATGGATCATCAGGCTTCCCCTACCTTGTACACTGGGAACATGCATGGCCTCCCGTTCTACATCGGTCATGGCAGGAAGCCCAAAAATGTTTGAATTTTTGGGTGTCCCACAAGGGGCATACATGTCTTTGTTTCAAGATTAGACTTGGCGAGTCTCTCCCAATGGTAGTATCCTGCCTGTAGTCCGTGAAGCAATGGTGTGTTTACTTTTATTGTGTATCTGTATGTTTCACCGGTCTAGCTGGGGGGGGGTGATGCTACGTGTTACACGTTTGTTGACTGGACCCCTCACCCCCATTTACACGGCCTGTGAATATATGTAATTCGTATCTGCTGTAGCATATCCTAGCTATATACATGTGTATATTTACACACACACACACACACACACACACACACACACACACACACACACACACACACACACACACACACACACACACACACAAACACACACACACACACACACACATATATATATATATATATCTATATATATATATATATATATATATATATATATATATATATCTACATTACTATATACAGATATATCTGTATATGTATGCATACATGTACATATTTATATATTGCTGTATAAATATATCTAATGACATATGGGTGTATGGGTGTCTGCATATGTATATATCTATATGTGGGTATTTATATGAATTTTGTCTCTGTATGTATACATTTATACTACGGAGTGGGAGAGGTATGTCTCCATGTAGCTATGGGTAGATATACACATACATACCTCTACATATATATATATATCTCCATCGGGTCATTCTGTTCTTTGCCATGTAGATTAGTCTTTGCTGCAGTGGGACTCATCGGGAGTGTGGCTGCTCGTTGGGCGACACCTCTGCCCAGTGACCACTTTTGCTTACATCCCTGGGACTGTCCGTATAGACCCACATCAGCCAACACCTGCACACCTATACCCACAACTAGCTACACATAGTTCCCCCATCCGCACCTCAGATACAGCACCCATCCTTACTCTGGGTGCAGGTCGGGTCTCAACACACCACTACACACTGCCCACACTCCACTTCACGGGACCCATGTCGTACGTTGTCTCGACTCATGGGTCATCAGGCTTTCCCACCCTTGTATTCTGGGTATTTACAAACCCCAGCCAGAATAGTCATTGCATTGGCTTCCTTCCATAATATGTCAATTTTTGGGGAGTCCCGGAAGGGACGCTCCTGTCTGTGTTCCAAGATTAGATTTCACGGGTGCACTATGTACCCCCACTGGATGTAGACCCTGGAGGTAGAATATATAGTTGGGGGGTGGGGGGCACAGCCCCCCACAATGGGGGGTGTGGGTGGCGAAGCCCCCCACTTCATTTCATATGATATTGCCAACTTTTGATGTAATATTGCTTAGTAAAAGTGTGCTGTTTCCTATCACCTAACTATATATCTGTATATCTATGCACACACACAGTGGGGAAGGGGGCATATTCTATTTTCTTGCTAATAATACTTGTCAGTCAAATGAAGTGTCGGGCAAATGAAGTGTCAGGCAAATGAAATTTCAGTCATTTGGTCTCAGGCAAATGGGTGTCAGGCACATGGGAGTTAGGTCAAAAGAAGTAGACCCATATATATATATATATATATATATATATATATATATATATATATATATATATATATATATATACATATATGTCTGCATATATATATATATATATATATATATATATATATATATATATATATATATATATATATACATATTGCTGTATATATTTATCTAAATCCATGTGGAAGTATGGGATGTATGGCCTTAATCTCACTTATCTATTGCTATGATGGCTTAGTGGTTGTCGACTGTGACTATAGTGTACAGGTTCCTGGGTTTGAGCTTTGCAGAGGCAGTTTATTTTGTTGCTGAGCATAACTTGGGCCGTTGGATCCAGAGTGATTAAGGCACTTTAAAGCGGTTGTAAGCGGGTTTGTGCAGGTTTGCGTGATGGTAAGTACTGCTAACCTCTGGTTACAGTTTCATACACTCAGTTTCTACTTTGCTTACTCTGTGTGGGCAATGCTTACCCCCACACAAACACACTTGGACACGCTTTCCGCTGCTTATTTGTGCTTAGACCTGCTTACTTGTGCCTTATTCATTATGACAGTAACACTTCACCTGTGCATTTCATGCAATACTCCAGTTCACATTTAATTGTTATTCTGTAAGTTATATGGCAAAATGATGTAAAAGTATGTTCATATACAGATTTCCCATGGAAATTGATTTGTGTTGCAGTGGGACTCGTACTGGGAATGCCTGTTCGTTAGGCAGATGCTCTAACCACTCCACTATTGCTGTGCTGCTTCATTTGCATATATATTCCTTGTTATCCTCTTCAGCCTTTTCAGCTGCTTTAACCGTAGCTAGGCGATGGACAAATCTGCGCACCTACGATTAACTGTACTCTGGGTTTTAAAAAGAATAAATAATGGGGTTTCTTCATTTTATTTGACTGTACTGTTGCTGTTGAACACATGGGGACTGTTGGTGGGGCTATGCGGACACTTGTGAGCAGTCTCACTCATTTATTTACACATTCTGCTATTCTACTTTGCAGGTGCATGTTTATTCTGAGAGCTCTGCTCTCAAACACACCCCCTGCACTTGTCCACGCTCCGTGTAGCATTTGGAGTTCAGGCAGCACGCTTTCATTAATATGCATGACGCGCTTTAGTCCTCCTCTTAAACTGCCGCTTCCATGCAGGACTAGATTAGTCCTACATGAAAGATTAGTAAATCTGGGGGTGTATCTTTTTCTTTCTGTTTCAGACATCTTCTGTTTCTTGTAAACTGCATTGTTTCTTCAGTTTGGAAACAAATATTTATTTCCTCAATAAGAACAGCGTGACACTGGAGCTTTGCTGAATTACATTAATGTCTCCTTTAAAGCAGAACGATATCTTACCGACTGATTGCAACAGAATCATTGTCTTGATTGAGTTTATTTTTCTTTTATACCTGATTTCATTTTAAAGTCAATAAAAATATGGATGCAGGAATTCTTCCCCTCAATCAATGAGATATACGCTGCAGAGTAGAGTAGAGATGCAATGGAGCAGTGGAGCATTTGTATATTCCAAGAAAATAAGATGAAAATGTTCCTAATCATTATTATTAACTATCTGTGATTTCTTCTTTAATATAACATTCAGTATAATAATACAACAGAGTTAAAACTTCAAAGTGGCTACTAAGAAGATGGCACCAAATTCCATACTTCAAAAACACAATTTACAAAACAAGCACCTAACCCAACCTTAAATACAAAGAAAGAAAATGACTGTCTAATCTGAAGTGAAGGGAATTAAAATTATGCCAGCTTTAAATTTAAAACTTTTTCTTACAACATCAGAACTTACAGCCTAGGGATCAGTCAACAAACTACGTATATGCCAATTATGTAAATGAAGTTGATAGTGACTTATCCTCCTTGTATGTCTCTCTATGAAGGGATTACTCCGGAGTGGGGGGTGCAGATAACAAAACAGACAAAGGTAATTAAATGAGATTAAAAAGGTCAGAGTACATAAGTGCTCTAAGTAGATGACAAAAGTAACAGTGATAAATGTTCTTAGGAAAGAACAAAAGTTTGATGTGAAAGCTGGAATAAAAGGGTAGATACTAAAAGCTTCTGCATACATACACTTCTTTGTAAAACTTCAGTAAGCCTGTGGTTTGTTGATGGGCTTGCTCAGTCAGCCTATGGCTTGTTGATGGGCTGGCTCAGACAGCCTATGGTTCGTTTATAGGAGATCATTCCTCTGGACCTTGGGAGTTGGTGCAGAGGGCTAACACTCTTAGTTGTAGTTGCCGTGCTACACTGTTTTATTCCCCAACTCCTCACTGGCCTACTGTGTGATCTTCAGCAAGTCACTTAGCCAGACATTGCTCCTGAGTCACCCCATGAAGGGACTGTATGTCCAGCAGGCCTTTCTGGTTAACTAATGGGCATTATTATTATTATTATTATTATTATTATTATTATTATTATTATTATTATCTGCAGACATTGAAAATATGAACAAAAGCCCTTGAAAAACTGGATCATCCAGCTTAAAATTTGAGCATCTAATTAGCAAAAATTTTAATAACAAATGGCACATAACTCTTCCAGTGGAATGTGAAATTCTATTCATTTATTTATTTATATAGTTATTTATTGGTTTTTGTTTACCAGGAAAGTCTGACTGGGCACAGGTGCCCTTTTTCAGCAGCAGCCCAGAGAGAAAAGCTCCAGAATATCATATTTAATGCAATCAGTATTTACAATAACAATTTTCATCATGCATTTTCAGTAAATACATAGCATAATAGTGAGTATAATAACATTTGCATTGATAATGACACAAATATTAAATTTACAAACCTTGAACTGAGATTTTACAGATAAAAGAGTGGTGTATACGATTGGTAGGAGTAATTTGATAAATACAACAGAGTGAGGTATTAGGGAAGATAAGTCTGAGTGTTAATAGAGAAGCAGTGATAGAATAGCAATTTGGTTGTGCTATTTAGAAGTAGTATTTTAAGAAATGCAATAAGGGGAGTACTGGAAGAGGGAAACATGTTAACTGATTTATTGCTTTAAAGCCAGGTATAAAAAAGGTGATAAAGTGTGTTAGAGAGCTATTCCCCAGTTGAAGAGCAGGGACAAAGCCAGGAGGCAAAGAGGAAGTTTTTTAGTAATGGTTTGAAAAAATGAAGGTGTGCGATATACCTGAGTAATATAGTAATTTTATTCTATGCTCTAACTTTACTATTTGAATAGAGACTGACCCCAGCAGACCTTTGTGGTCTGTAGATGGTAAGCAGTTGCTTATTATTTGACTAAAGGAGACAATTTGGAAGATAGTATCAAAGTAGGGGTCTAATTGCCTGACATGCAGATGTGGTATGGATGGTTTTATGGGTTAAGGTGAACGAAACATAAGATAGGTGGTGATGAAGCTCAAAAACAGTTAAGTATTTTTAATGTTAAACAGTGGTGGATCTGGAAAGGTTTGTTGCAACATCTGCTGCTTTGGGCCTTAGAAAACTCCTGAGTAGGCATTATTTGCACATTAACACACACCCTGTCAAACATTACTGCTTGCATAGTGTGAGTTGTGATAGCCCAAGGGAAGACAGTTGGCATGGGAGTTGTTAGTGACAGACTAGATCAAAAGCTTTGGAGAGATCAAGGAATATAGAGGGAACAGGTTTGCCTTCATCTCTAGCTATGTTAATATTTTCTGTGAAAGTTAATAAGGCCATGGTAGTGTCATGCTATGCTGGCATCAGGAGATTTTCCTAAAGAATGTGTTAAAGAAGTTGCAAGCGAATGCACTTATCCAGAATTTTTGACAAAGGGGATAATATGATGATGATAGGTCTGAAATTGGTTGTATCAGATGAGGTTCCTGCTTTATGAAGGGGGATGAGAAACAATTTTTTCAATAGAGAAGGATCATATAATTCCCTGATAGATCTGTTAAGTAGAAGAAATCTCCACACAAACTGACTGCCTCTATTCCTAGTTTTAGCTTCTCTCCCATCTCTATAAGCAAAATAAAGAAGCTCGTCCTTCAACTCAAACCATGTTTCTCTGCCCTAGACAGCCTACCCACAACTTTCCTCAAATTGTCTGCAGACAGCATTGCCCATCCCATCTCCATCTTAATAAACCAATCCATACTAGGATCATAAGTCCTCTCACTATGGAGACACGCCATTATCATTCCACTCCATAAAGGAGCCAAAAACACTGACACTTCGAATTTTCGGCTCATAGCCATCCTATCCCCACTATCAAAAATCATGGAGAAATGTATTCAATCCCAAATGATTTCCTATGTGACCCAAAACAACTTACTAACCCCTACACAACATGGTTTCCATTCCGGGCATAGTACAATCAATGCCCTCCTCTCATTTCTAGACTCTATAAACCTTGCTCGTGACTCTGGCAAAACAGTTTCTACTCTGTTCCTTGACCTCTTCAAAGCCTTTGATACTGTTTCCCACCCCTATTATCCCAACTCTCCTCTCTCAAACCCCCCCACTATCACCTGGTTCACCAGCTACCTCTCTGAAAGACAGCAAGCCATCAAATGGAAAAACTCACTCTCTTCTTTTCTACACATTCCTACCGGAGTTCCCCAGGGTTCCATCCTAGGCCCCCTCCTCTTTAACATCTTCATTAATAACTTCCACCAGTCTATCTCCGATGCCACACTAATTCAATATGCTGATGATTCGACCATTAGTTGTATAGCAGACACCCCCTCTGACCTACTTCTCAAAACTCAGTTAGCCGTCTCTAATACTGAATCGTGGATACATAGTAATCACCTTGCCTTAAATACCAATAAAACAAAAGTTAATGATCTTCTCCCCATCCAAAAACACCAATATAGACAAAAACTATTTTACACTGACTGCTCATAATAACAGCCCCATAAAAATAGTATCACATACCAAACTGCTTGGTGTCATAACTGATGAAAATCTAAAATTTGACATCCATATCCAAACTAATATAAAAAAAAACTCACCAAAAATGGTCACCTCTATAGACACAATCATTACCTTACCCCCTCCACCAGACACACCCTTACCTCTACTTCCCTTCTTCCTTCTCTTATGCACATCACCCCCTATTCACTAATCTTCAGCTAGGCTTACAGGCCAAGCTGGAAGCCTGTTACAATAAAATCTCCAAATTTGCCACCAACCCCAGAAAGTCATTGCATAACTGCCTCTCTCTCCACTCCCTGAAATGGCTTGAACTTCCTAACTACCACAAACTCCTTAGACTTACTACTACTCACAAGCTCATATTCAAACCTTCTAGTTGTACTTCTCTGTCCACCTCTTTAACCCCTTACTTTCCCAACCCCTCTCTAAGATCAGAAAACCACAATCTTCTAAACATATATAAGCCTTGTCGAACCCCTGGCCACCTACTATTATCCTGCTCCCTAGCTAAACTCTGGAATTCTCTCCCTGCCATCCTTTGAAATACTCAGAGCCCCTCAAACTTCAAAACTCTTCTCCAATCTCACCCCCTTTCAAATTGGGAATGTTCCTGTACCCCTACCACATATACTCTTTAACACCATCTCCCATGCACTATATACCTCAACCTTCTATCACTGTGCTCTCTTACCCTTTGCCTCTACTTCCTCTCCTACCCTATACCTCATAAACTCCCCCCAACCCACTCCCTTTCTTCACTACATACCACCTTTTACCTCTCCCACCTAACCTTCTTCTCTCTGTCCTCTCCTCATATTTCTAACTTCAAAAAAAAAAGCTTGTTTTTTTTACCTGTACATAAATGTTTTACTTACATGTTGTTTTCATCTGAAATGCCTGTACTTTTAATATGTTTAGATTGCATGAATCTCACTTTAGTAAATCATTACCTAGGATTAGAAATGTTATGACTTTTTTTAACAAATTGTATATCATCTCTGTATTTTTCACTGTTCTACTACTTTATTTACTTTTGTATAACTGTTGTAAAATTGTCTATATCCTGTGGAGCCTTTCTCCCCGGGCCTCCACTGAAAACGGGCTCTTCCAGGCCCAGTGGACTATTCCGGTCATCAGACTGTAATAAATAAATAAATAAATAAATAAAATGAATGATAGGCAACGGAACTGGCAGCCATCTTAAGATATTCTGCTGGGAAATTATCTACTGAAGAAGAACAGGGTTTCAGTTTAATAAGTAGAAATTTGATGTAGGAGGTTGGGAAGGGGTTAAGGGTGAAGTAGGGGGTGTCTGCTGTCTGCAAACAGGGCAGGTCAGGATTGTTGGGAGGAAAATCTTCAGTAAGGACTTTAATGTTAACATGTGTGTTAAATTGAGAAGCTATTTTGGAGGGAGTGTTATTTGGGGCAGGATGAGGAGTAATGGATGTTTCAAGGTGGTCTATATTATTAACAGAAAACCAGAATATTTTTAGGGTTGGAAGACTGATATAGTAGGGGTTACTGAAGTAGATTTTCTTTTCTGTGATAATCTACCTTTTAGTATGGTTATGTAGTTCTTTAAAGTCCTGTAAGTTTTGGGATATCTAGATTTTAACCATTCTTTCCTAAACCTATCTCTTTCATACATTAGGTTCCTGCTTTGAGTGGATAACCAGGAAGTATGGGTATTCTTTATTCTTGGTGCTCTAGTTGGTACCAGACTATTGAGTGTTTTCAGGAAAAGTGGGTTAAATATATGTACAGTTTTGTCTAGTGGAATATTTTTCAGGATAGACCAGTTAAATGAGCTAGTATTGTTTGATATGATGGGTACTGAGTCTGTTCACATATACAGGGACATGATCACTGAGGGAATCACAGAAAGTGCCACTTAGTGGAATCAGATACCAATTTCCAGTCAAGAAATGAGCCACTGTTTTTGGGATAATTATAATATGTGGGGGAGGAAATGAGTTTTGTCAATCCAAATAGATTCAGTTTGCTGATGAATATTTTGTGAAAATAATCTGACAATCAAAGCTAACATCATCTAAGATTATCTTTTCATTCAAATTTGTATGTGAGATCCCATTTAGGATGTTCTCCAGGGTTGTAGCATTATTACCTGAGGGAATACTGAGCACTATAATACATGGTTGTTTATGGTTATTTAGTTTAAGATGGGAGTTGTGGAGTTCAGTGTTATGAAACTGGAAAAATGTTTACTGTAGGGTAGGATTTCAAGACAGTCAAGGCATCATGAAGCTACTTCACCATCTCCTTCCCCTCCTTTTTATTTTATTTTAAGTTCTATCAGCCCTGATGAAACCAGGAAGTGATATTTCAGAGTCAAATATATGGAGTTTTAGTCATGTCTCTGTTATGACAAGAATATCAGTTGGGTTTTGATGGTGGTACAGTGGTTAACATTATCACCTCACAGTGAGAGGTTCTCCAGTTTGATTCTTGGCTGGGGTGCCTTCTGTGTGGAGTCTGCATATCTTTCCTGTGTTTGTGTTGGTTTTCTCTGGGTGTTGCTGTTTCCTCCCACATTACAAAGACATGCATCTGGAGTGTTTCTCCCCATTCCTCTGCTGTAAATTGGCTTGTTCCAAGTTGGACTTTCCCAGTAAACAAATGTTAAATAAATATGGTGTGTTGTGGAAGATCCAAGCATGGAGTTCTGAAAATTTATTATAGATGCTACAAGTATTTAAGAAAATAAATTTAAGCTATTTTGGTGAGTTTGAGATAGGTGGGATGGGTTTTGATGGTTTTAGTGATGCTGGTGTGGTGCCTTTTTTGAAAGGAGATGGGTGGGGTGATTAGGAGATGAATTTGGCTTGGGATAAGTTTTGGAGGCTACTAGGGAATAATAATGGGAACAAGGGCAGGGGATGGGATGAATATCTCCACAGAGTGGTAAGACAGAGAAAATGGATGTTTGTTAAGCTTGTTTTGATTTAACAGTAGCAGTTTTATTTTTGGTGTGTTAGGTGTGAAGCTTTAGTAATTTGAAATTGAAGTAGAGATTGTGTGAGTCTTTGAATTTACTGGTAGTGGTTAGAAGTGGAGCACATAGTGGAATAGATGTAAAGGACTGAGTGGTGTATGGTAAGTTGTAAGGTAATAAAACAGAAAGAGTAAGGATGCCACAATATTTAAGAGAAGCATTGGTATGTAGCTTTGTAGAGAGAGACAAGGTGGAGAAGAGGAGTTGGACATGGGGATATGAATATAGAAGGGGTAGGAGAACACTGGGGTTTGAATATAGGAGGGGTAGGAGTAGATAGCTGAGTGAGGTGGATGGTGTAAGTTGTGATCACTGGGTGGTTAGTAAATATAAGAGAGGAAAGAAAGTTAAAGTGTGTACTATTGCTGTCAGGGTATGTCTGTGTTTATGAGTATTCATTTAAGAGGGATGGGAAGTAGATGAAATTCTGAGTGCAGAACAGGTTCCATAAATGTAATGCCATGAAGGATGGCTGAGGAATTTAGTCTAAAAGGGGAAAATAGTGGGAAACAGGTTTAAGACTAGCAGGAGGAAACTTTATCTGTTATGAAGTCAGAGGAATATCTAGCTAGGGTCAATCAAAAAAAACTTCTCCAAAGCTGATTACAGCCTCCTGAAGGATGGTATAAGCAGCTTCGCTGCCCCCTCCCCCTCTCTAGGAACTGGGACCAGTATCCAAAACTATACCAAATTACTATGCAAACATTTATATAGATGCATGGAATCAGGAATACATGACAGGACTAAATCATCCTCTGCAAAGAAGAGTAAACCGGTCTGGTGGACATCTACAAAACATAAACTCTATAACATAAGAAAAAATTGCTGACCAGGACCAAAATGGAGCAGGTGCCCAAATGGAAGCAATCTCTCCTTTGCCTAAACAAGCAAATAAGAGCACTAGTGAAATCCTCCAAAGCAAACTTCGAGTCCAAATTAGCCACATCTACTACAGACAATCATAAGGCCTTCTTCAGATATGTCTGTAATCTGAAAGGTAGCACCCAGATCTGTTCAGAACTGATGGTCAAGGACACCACATATACAAATGTCGTAGATCCAGCAAACTTGCTGGCTGACAGATTCAGCAAACATTTCACCCATCTGTCCTCCCCATAAGGAAATCAGGACATTCCCAGTACCTGCTCCCTTCCCCTTATATCTAGGGATCAGGTCATCACTGCTCTATCAAAGGTAAAATATACAGCCTCCATGGGACTTGATAACATTCCAGGATGCATCCTACATGAACTCAGGCAGGAACTTGTAGCACCATTAGGCACCCTATTCAACCAAAGCCTGAGTACTGGTTTTGTCCCAGCTGAGTGGAGGACAGCCACTGTCATCACTTTACACAAAGGTGGAGCATCCACTGATCTGGGAAATTATAGCCCCATAAGCCTAACTAGCCTGATCTGCAAGGCCATGGAATGGATTATCATGGACCTCATAAACAGGGACATTGGCAACCTCCACACACTCGATCCCACACAGTTTGGCTTCATCAAGGGGAGTTCATGTCTGTTAAATTTGGTTGACTTTTTTGAGACAGTCACCGAAGCCATGGATGAGGAGAACACAGTGCACACTGCCTACCTTGACCTGGTCAAAGCCATCGACTCTATTCCCCACTTGGGCATAATAGATAAACTCTCTCAACTAGGCATCAATCTGTATGCTACCAGATGGGTAGCCAACTGGCTCACTGATAGAACCCACCTAGTCAAAATAGGGAAAGCCACCTCAAGCAGTAGACCCGTACTGAATGGCGTACCCCAGGGTTCGGTCTTGGGGCCTCTGTTATTTGGGATATACTTTTCTGAGGTACAGGCCAAAACCAGTGTGCTGTGAATGACCAAGTTTACAGATGACTGCAGGTTGGGAGCTGAAATCAATTCCCCTAGTGACATGGACATCTTCCAAGAGGGTCTCACCCAAACAAATGACTGGTGCCAGAAACATGGCCTCAAGCTGAATACAAAAAAGGCATCATCCTCCTCTTTGGGGAGAGAGATGTCCCCACAAATTATCACATTAATAACAATGTTCTAAACATGCAGTCAGTCATGAGGGATTTGGACACCCAGATTGATAGCAGCCTGACTTTTGACCACCATGTTGCTTCCATTGTACGGAAAGCTTTCTACATGGCCCACCTCATAAGTAAGGGTATCTCATCCAGGGATAAGGAGGTCATTCCATCCCTGTATTCTTCCCTTATAAGGTCCATTATTGAGTATAATGTCCCCCTTGCAAAGCACATGCAACAGCTGGAGAGACCACAGAGGTTTCTCACCAGGAGAATCCAGGGCCTCAAAAATCTACCATACACAGATAGGCTAAAAGCTCTATGCCTCTAATCTGTTTCATGCAAACTCTTCAGATGTGACCTCTGTCTGGCATACAAGGTGATCTTGGACTCCACCTTGATGGGACTGCTGCATATCCGAAAGTCAAGCTCCACTTGAGTAACCCACACACGCAGCCTCAACCTGGTCTGTGGCATCAATACAACTTTCTGGCGGGACAGATTTGTGTCCCAGAGACTCCTCCATCTATGGAATAAACTCCCTCTCCATGTCAAGCAGAGTTCCTCTTTACCCCTTTTTAAGTGCAATCTGGATAACTGGATGTGAAATAGAAAATACATCCCTGGGATTCCAGCTGTGTCCTTCCTGTCATCAGATGCTGATTTGTCTATGCATGGGCTAAACTCTTGGCTAGGCTTATAAGGGCCTCAGGGCCAATAGCCAAGTAACTTCCTATGATCCTATGGAACAATTTTATGTAATAGTAATATTAGTCTAACACATGCTTTGGAAGCACAAAGGATATGCTACTTCAACACTATGAATCTACAGATGAGTTTTCCTCAGATACTTACAGTTTCATAGCAAACAAACTGAGTGCAGGAAAGTTTGCAGAGAGGAGTGGAACAAACTAAATTTGTTGAGAAAGCAGCAGTAAGAGTGTAATCACTGAGTGAAAAAGGCCAGCCAGAAATATAATAAATATTGATCTGAAGTTGTTACCTTCATTTAGTCTTCAACCTGTGGGTTTTGGATCTGTCCACGGATCAGACTCAGCTGTATACTCCAACCTTGGAGCCTAAAACTGAGATCCTCCTCTCCTACCCATAATGCCCCACTCCCTCCACCCAGGCACCAGTCCAGACCAGGGTCAAAATTTTCTTATGCCAGGTCCCCCCGGAGAGTCTCAAAATTAAAGGTGGACAAGTTGATGAGGAAATTTCTCAAGGTGCAGATTCAGTTGGGAGTTTTGCCAGCTCTGGATCCCTCTGGAGCCATGAGCACTCAGCCTACATTCATGCCTATTTCTCCTTCTCCAATCTGCCCTTTGGTTTTAAAGCACTTGGGTCCGAGTGCCCAAACTTCAAGACGGTGGTGCAGATATGTACCTGTACTTTGTCGCTGACTGTCACCTTGAGTAGTTTGGCCCCAGTGTCATCGGGCCTGAATGACTCTCTGAGTCATAGCTTCAGTGTCAGGTCTGAGGGGTTGGCTTCAGCTGCCAGGCTTTTGGAGCTGTCCCTTCTCCTCAGCACCTTCCTGCTCAACAGTTTGGCACTGAATCCGCCTTCAGCACCAGGAGCAGCAGGACTCCATTGGGCTTCAAAGTTGATGGTCTGAGCACTGACAGAGTTGCACTCGGAGTCTCATTTGCCTTCGGCTTTCAAAGTAGTGGTGAGGGTTCTCTCGGCCCCCATAAGAGTCTTGACTCTCCCTCCTTTGAACCTGAACATCCTCGCTTCTGACTTGGCTGTGCCAGATCCCTCTTTCCTATCTCCTTTGGAACAGCCTGTTCTAAGAAGCTTGCAGGTGGTTTCTCTTTAAGAGCACCCCGAGTCTTCTGACATCTCCCTAGAGCATCCCCCTGAGGAGGTGCACCGGAAGCACAAAACACTTGAATTCCCCACCCGAATCTCTGACCGAAGACACAGCTTGGATGAAGGGGAAGGGACCCCCAGATCTCCACTGAAGATATCTCCTTTGGGGACATCATGGAGATCCTTTGACAGAAAGGTGGGTTGTCCTTCCACAAACCTAACTCAGATGAGTGTGTGTTCCTGGAAACCTTTGGAACAGGTCCATCTACATCCTGGGTTCTCCTCCTGTGGACCCCTTATTGACTTGATATCTCACAGGGCTTGCAAGGAAGTGGACATGGTAGAGCCCATACCAAACTACCCAGATAAGATACTTAGCTCCCCTCTAGATAGCTTCCACTGGACTAAGGGTGTCCCAGTCAATGTGATGGTGGTGGCAGCAGCCACAAAGTAAGAGCTGGCCAACAAGAGCTCTTCAGTTCATTCCCCCAGACAGGGAATCTAGGGCGATGGACAGATTTGGTAGGTGGGTCTACTTTTCAGCGACCTTTTCTCTGTGCACACTGAATTATCTAGAACATGTGATCAGACTTCAGAGAGACATGATTAAGGAAATCTTTGATTTTGTCCTGGGTTCCATGTCTGAAGAGGACAAGAAGATCTTCTCCTCCAGAATGGCCATCCTCTGCTGTATCTCCAACACGTCCATGGGGCTACTTTTGCATGCAGTAGAGGATATCTCAAGGGTGGTCTGTTCAGGTGCTGCCATTAGGCATCACACCTGGATGCGGCTATGTGAATTCTTGGAACCCTTCAAGGTGTCCTTTATGAATGTGCCCTTTGATGGGTCATCTCGTTTTGGGCCCATGGTTAGAGACACTCTCTCCCAGTATGAGAAAGACAGAAAGACCTTGTCTGCCATCGGATTATGCTTTTCTACCCACAACAGTTTTTTTCCAGGAATCAGCATGGTGGTAAGAAGCTATGGTTTTGAAAGTCTTTTTTTTTTTTGAAAAAAGATTTTTATTAAAATTTGAATAAAGAAATAAATGACATAAAGTGTTCCATTTTTTTAACAATATTCAAAAAAGAAAAAAAGAAAAAAACACAATCATTCTATATCTAACAAACAACATAACTATTTACAAATGACATTCACATGAATATCAAACTAAATTATTGGTTAGTTCATATACAATCAATAATTTTCTAGCAAGTCTAATACATTTTTCCACATATTAATTCTAGACATGTTTCTATTAGTTCTTGACTTAATGGTCAAAAGTTCCAGACTGCAAACTTCAGTAAGAAGGTTTTTGAATTCTTGAAACATAGGGGAAGTTTCTGACTTCCAGTTAATTGTTATTATTTTTCTTGCTACTGCTAAAATAGTCCATATTAATGTATATTTAGGTCTTTTAACACTTTGATGTATTGGAGTGTTAAATATAATTAAAGATTTAGAAATCAAGAAATTATTTGTAAATAAACCTTGAAGAAAACTATGTATATCTTCCCAGTATTTTTTAAGAAGTATGCAGTCATAGAACATATGAGACCAGTCAGCTTTTAATACTTTTTTTTATCTCCAACAATCATTGGTGTTCTTATTGAATTTATTTAGAATGTGTGGTGTTATAAAGGATCTATGCATATATTTCCAGGTGTATAACTTCCACTTTAGGGAATATGTAGTGTAGTAGGCTGATTCTAATATATTTTGTTTGTCTTGATCTTTAGGAGCATAGTTATTAATTATATTGAAATATTCCCAATATTTATCAGTGTGAAAATTTGTATAATTTCTAAGTATTTTGTTTATGTGTGCTAATTTGTGTCAGTGTTTATATTTTGAATAATTGTAGTCAAAAATAAAATTATTTTAGGTAATGGATATGCTAAATGTAAGGGAACTGATTCCAAATTATTTATAATATATTGTCTACATTCCTGTATGCATAGCCATGAGTTAGAGTCTATGTCATATTCAAATTTTAGTTCCTCAAGAGACTTTATCCTATCTTTGTCTATTAATTGAGACCAACAAATAAGATTTTTCTCTTTGAATAATAGCATTTTGGTATTATCTATCGTGGTTAATATACCTTGAGTAAATGCAATTGGGAAAAGAAGGAAAATCCATGTTTTATAATTAGTAATTTGAAAATAAAGTTCCTAAATTTTTTTAGGATGAGTAGCAAATAATTTGATTTATTTAACTTATATGATTGTACTGTAAAATATCTTTTAATATCCACAAAATAGGATTATTTAACATTAGTGTTTTTTGAATGTTTAGTTTATTAGAAGAGTCCCATGCTAACAAGATTAAATATTGTTTCCATTTAGAAGAATATGTATTATTGATTAGAAAGGAGGCTATGTTAATAATCGAGGATAATGTATATAATTACAAGTTAGGAAATCTTATACCACCATTTGTCCAGTCATTTATATGATGTTGCAAAGCTATTCTGGATTTAGTAGGATACCATAGAAATTTCAATAACAAAGAATTAACATTTTTAATTATCGTTTTAGGGGGAATTAATGAAAGTGATTGAATAATATAAAGCATTTTAGGAAGAATAGTCATTTTTATAATAGAAAGCCTTTCATCCATGGAAAAGAGTAAATGATTCCATTTTTTATGGAATCTTCAATTTTGCTTAAGCAATTATTAAAGTTGAATTGAATGATATATTTTATGTTATTGGTAATCACTATTCCTAAATATATTATCTGATAATTTTGAGGTATAAGTTTTTTATACTTTTGTTGAATTGTGTCTTGTTTTAGATTAATTGGGATGATCTGAGTTTTATTGTTATTAAAACTTAAACCTGATATTTTTTGAAATTTATTAATATTTTTAAATATGGCAGGAATAGATCTGTAGTTTTCTCCTACTGTTACCAGAATATCATCAGCAAATAATTGAATTTTAGATGAAGTATCTGAATTTAACTTAGCCTCACCTCAGGATACGTACCCAAGGAGTGGCGCACGGCGACTGTGGTCCCACTTCATAAGGGCGGTGCCTCCACAGACCCTGGAAATTACCGCCCCATTAGCTTGACAAGCCTTATCTGCAAAGCCATGGAGAGGATCATAATGGAACTCATAAATAAAGACATAGGGAACTTGCAGACTTTGGATCCAACTCAGTTTGGCTTTGTCAAAGGCAGATCCTGCCTCTTAAACTTGGTTGACTTTTTCGAGACAGTCACCAAGGCCATTGATGAGGGAAAGGCAGTCCATACAGCCTACCTCGACCTGGCAAAGGCCTGACACAATACCCCACTCAGGTATCATAAAAACTCATCAGCTTGAATGTAAACCCATACATCACAAGATGGGTTGCAAACTGGCTAAGTGACAGAACCCACAGGGTCAGAGTTGCTGAGCCATGTCAGACTCAAAGCCTGTCACAAGTGGTGTCCCACTCAGTCCTGGGTCCACTCTTGTTCCGCATCTACTTTTCTGAAGTACAAGCAAACACAGGAGGGTTATGGCTGACAAAGTTTGCAGATGACTGCAAACTGGGTGCGAAAACACATCTGACACAGATATCCTCCAGAAGGGCCTCACAGAAATGGATAACTGGTGCCAGAGCCATGGCCTGAAGTTAAACGCCAAAAATGCATAGTCATACCCTTTGGGAAAAACAAGGCTACCCCTAGCTACCATATAGGTGGCAATCCACTGAGCACAGAAAAAGTCATCAGAGATCTGGGGACCCAGGTTGACAGTAGCCTTCGTTTGACACTCATGTTGCTAAAGTAGTTAGGAAAACCTTCTATATCACCCACCTGATCATGAAGGATTCACATCTAGATCAAGGGAGGTCATCGTCCCCTGTACTCATCACTTATTAGACCTATGATTGAGTACAATGCCCGTCGAATGTATCTGACCAGACACCTGCTGCAGCTTGAAAGGCCCCAAAAGTTCCTCACCAAAAGGATAAAGGGTCTCAAAATATGTCTTATGCTGCCCGACTGAAAGAACTCCAGCTCTATTCAGTCTCATACCGCTTGCTCAGAGGTGACCTGTGCCTGACATATAAGGCCATGTCAAACCCAGATTTGATGAATATGCTTCACCTCAAAAATCTAGATCCCTCAGAACCACAAGGCGGGAGACTTAAACCTTGACAGGTTATAAATAGAACGTGCTGGAGGGACAGATTCATCACCCAGAGACTCCCTATGCTGTGGAACAAAATCCCGGTACATGTGAGGCAGAGCACCTCTCTGGTCTTGTTCAAGAGGAATCTTGACCAATGGATGGGAGATTGCAGATATACCCCAGGGATTACTTCAGCGTCACTGCTTGACAGAGGCACAGCAAAATGATAGGCATAGTTTTTATTCAAACTAAAGGGGTGGCGAAAGCCACATAACTATGGGCTAGGCTTATAAATGCCCTTGGGCAGATAGCCTAGTATGAACCTATGAACCTATGAACCTATAATGTTTTCATCATCTCTTACTAAATTGGCCCATGGTTCCATAATCAATGTAAATAAAAGGGGGGATAAAGGACATCCCTGTTTAGTCCCTCTTGTAATAGGAATGTTTTCTGATATGACAGTGCCAATTTTGATATATGCCTGACTCCCTTTATATAAGTTTGTTATAAGATTTATAAACTTATCCAAGAAATTCAATTCGTCTAGCAAAATAAATAAATAGTCCCAATTAACTGAATCAAAGGCACAATTTACATCTAAACCTATTAAAGTTAAAGTTTTACTAGAGGTTTTTGCTGAATCTATCAAAGTAATTGTTCTTCTTATATTATCATAAGTAGTTCTATTTACAATAAAACCTATTTGATCATCATTTACTAATGATGGCAAAAAAAAATTAATCTCTCAGCATATATGGACATAAACATTGTGTAATCTGTATTTAATAAAGAGATTGGTCTGTATGAAGAACATTTAGTAGGATCTCTGTTTGATTTGATTATTGGTGAGATAAAGGTATATTTCCAAGAAGGGGGTGTGAAGGTGTTGCTTTGGGAAATATTAAATACTTTATGCAGAATATTTAAAGCAGATTTAGGTAATAATTTATATATTTCTGGGATAATGCCATCATTCCCGGGGGCTTTGTGTAATTTAAGTTTTGTTATCTGATTTTGTATATCTTGTAAAGAAATAGGTTTATCTATATTATTAGTTTGATCTCTTGATAATCTATATTTAGTATACTTTGTTATAAATGTCTTAATCAAATCTTTTGAATCCGTTATCTGGGAATTCTGATTTATCTTATGAAAGAATTCTTTGAATTCCAGTAAAATATTGTGTATATTAGATACAAGTTTCTTCTTTTTTGGGGAATAGATCTCCTTAATATGGTTGAGTTTTTTAAAGTCTTTTTGTTTTATTTGCTAAGATATTTAAAGATCTAGGGTTCATTAAGAAGGTTATAAATTTAAATTTCTCGGTTCTGATTTTTGTTTTATGGTTTAAGATCTCAAGGTATTTTGTGTTTAGTTTACTTATTTCTTTCTCTTTGTTTTTTTCTATCAGTATTGCTATCTAAGTTAAGTTTTAGCTTATCTAATTTACATTGTAGATCTAATAATTCTTTGTCCCAGGTTTTCTTTTATTATTATACCACAAGAGAATTCTCCCATATAGGAAGGCTTTTAAGGCATCCCAAATATAAACTTCTGATATATTATTAGTATTATTTAATGTGATAAAGTCTTGCATCTCTAAAAGTAAAAATTCGTTAAATTCTTTCAAATTAGTTATGTATGCCGGTATTCTTTTAATTATAACAGTGTGGTTTGTTTTGATTAGTAATTCAAAAGTTATTGAGTTGTGATCGGATAAGGGACATGAAATAACCTTTACTTTAATTAAATCATCTGTTAATTCTTTTGATATTAGAATTCTGTCTATTCTGGAGTTTGTTTTATGTCTGTGGGAGTAATGAGTGTATGGAAGTGAGTCTAAATCTGCAAAGCTATTTATATCTTTTAATATAAATGATTGCATAAAGTTCAATAATAATTTAGCTGAAGTTGAAATTTTTCTTTTTACTGAGGAGTTAGTATCTTCATCATTTAATATACAATTAAAATCACCTGCTATTATTAAATTACCTTTAGCGAGACTAACTATTTTATTTAATGCATTTTAACAGTGTTTGAACCAATACCTGGAATCCAATATATATTTATTAAAGTATATATTTTTTGTTTAGTTCTATTGTGACTGAACAAAACATACCATTGTTATCTTTGTATACTTCTAGTATTTTAGGCATGGGAAGTGTTTTATTCCATAAAATAGCTACTCCTCTTTTCTTTTCAGTATGTTCTGAGCTTGTTAAAATTGAATAATATCTGGTATTTAAATTATCAGTATCTGTGGATATTAAATGTGTTTCTTGTAAAAAACAAGATGTGATTTATGAATTTTAAGATATTTGAGCAAGCTTCCTCTCTTGCAAGGATTATTTAGACCATTAATATTTATTGAAATACCCTTTAAAAGAAACATTTATATTATGTGTTATAAGTTATATACAAGGTAACATATTTGTAATCCATTCTGGTAAGCACTAATGCAAGAAAACATACTTATCAAATCATAGACAAATGGAAGAGTCTCGAAATATGTTGCTATTGTGAACGTCATAAAAAAAGTAGCATATCATTGTAACAGAACATCAATATAACAAATCTACCAGTACCCTTCCTGGAGTTGTAGACTCCTAATTTGAGTAGCATATACCACTCAAATTATCCTCCTAACAAATAGCAACAATTTCTCAGCTACTGTCAAATAGTGTTATTGTCTGTAAAAAAGAGAAAGAAAAAAATATATATATATATTCTTCACTGTTTTCTTCCCCCTATCCTCCTCTCCCCTTTAAACTATTCATTAAATTACTATTACATTTAAAATAATATATCCAATTACTATATCTGTGCTTGGAGTTTAATTATTGTGAAGCAATTACATCAGACAGGAAACATAATTAAAACAATGCATAAACTGTTTAACAATCATAGTATTTCAGATAGAGTTGTCATATGTATATGCTGGCATTTCTTTTCTTATATAACATTTAGTAATTTTGTATAAGTGAAGTTTATATGAAGTACATTTACAATCAATTAAGGTTTCATAGTATGTATTTATGTTATTTAATATGCTTTAGTACTGCATATAAAATTATCTGATGTAATGTAATTTTTATATTAACTATAGGTACAAATGCAGGTAGGGGATTACAACGTGGAGATTATTGTGTATTTATATGTTTTATGTATTTGTTTATATGTGTGGGAGTGTTTAAACTGTTTATTTGTGTTTATATACTTATTTGCGGTGAAAACCACGGTTCAACATTCTAACAAGTCAGTGCGACTTTCCCATAAGGTTAAAGTTCACAAAAATTGTGTCGCACAGTCAAGAATGATGTCATCAGGGTGTCTCTTCTTTCTATAATGAATGGAGCCTCTCAAGCTGGATTTCAAAGCTGTCCTGAGTAAAAGCGGGAACAGTAATGCTTGAATTCTTCTTTTTTTAGTCTCTTGGGTCCGCGTGGAACAACTGACGAAACTGGTATGTGAAAAAAAGCTGAAAAGTGCATGAGACTCTCAGGGGCTAACAATAATATGTTAGAATGTAGATGCATCATTCTAATGACTTTTGCGTTTGTATGTGCAATCGCTAAAGTAATAATTATTAAACAGAACTGTCCCATTAATCTTGCATAGATATTAGTAATGCATTAGATTCTGTTTACTTTTTACATACATCCTAGCCCTGAGAGTTTAACACCGTTCGTATTACACTAACATCCACAATCAGATCCCTTTATTTCTCACAAGATCATGCAAACAGCTTTTCATTTCCCCTTGTCTTTCATTTAAACCAGAACATTTTCAATTGTATTCTTATTAAAATTTTTTAAACACATTCAAAGTACATAGCCAGACTTGCCATATTTATGTTATCAAGATGTAGCACAGGAACACACATACATATTGAATATTAAAAAAAAAAAAAAAAAAAAAAAGGGGGGAATAGAATGTTACACTTACATGTAGTTGCAACTGTGAATTTACTTTAAAGTCCTTATGTTTAGATTTAAAGTCTCATATTAATGGTGCATTTCTTTATTTCCTTAGCTTCTTTTTTTTTGACTGACTTCCAGTTGTCATTTTCTGCTAACCTTTTAAGACTTGCACTTGCCCATTCCATATCTTCTAGCTTTTCAATTATTTTGTTAGAGTTAACAAAATTAAGGGATGTGTCTAAATCATCAAAAGTTTTGATACCATCCTGTAGAAAAAGTTTTAATCTGGCTGGGAATAATAGATGAGTTTTTATTTGTGCCTTTTTGAGTTCTTTGATTAAGGGTAGGAAAAGTTTTCTTTTTGCTATTACTGTTGAAGAATAATCATTATCTAAATGAATGGTATTGTCATTTAATTTAATGGGAGCTTTTGCCCAGGCTGTTTTTAGCAGTAGTTCTTTGTCATATGTAGATAAGAATTTTACAATTACAGATTTAGAAGAGTTATTCTTACTTGTTTTAGATGAAGCAAAAGATCTATGTGCCCTTTCGACACCATAAGACAAGGCTTCTGGTAAGTCTAGTACATCTTTGATCCAGGTTGTCAGGAATTTTGACAGATTGTTTACTTCTATGTTTTCTGGTAAGCCAAATATTCTAATGTTATTCCTTCAAGACCGGTTTTCTAAATCATCCACTTTGGACTGTAAGTATGTATTTTGCTTTATTAGAAAGTCTATATTATTCTCATCTTTATGTACTCTACTGTCAATGTCATTTAGTGCTAATTCAATACCTGTAATTTGAGATTTTTGAAACTGCAGATCTTTGTGTATCTTTTCCATTTGTTTAGTGAAGTCTTTTTTAAAGATGTCAATCTTTAAATCCATTTTATCTAGTTTGGCAGATAGTTCTTGTACAGTAGTGTCCTTTTTTAGAGAAGATTGTTGATGAAGTGCTTTTGATGTAGCCATTCTGTTGTCAGTGAAGATAGATAAAGTATCCAAGGTATTATTGACAGGAAAAAATCTAAATTTCTTCAGAATTTTTATATGTCGTTATAAAACTAGATGAGAGGAATTTATTACTGAAGACTGTAAGTTCCTCCGATAAGATTTCCTGAAAAAATACTGTCATACAAAATCTAAACTGACAGAGCTGAAGAAAATTGCTGCTATGCTGAGCCCATCTTGGCCACACTCCTCCATTTTGAAAGTCTTGAGGTGCTTTCCAGGACTCACAGGGAGATTTCTCCTCCAGAGGCAGAGGGGAAAATGATTCTAATGGCAGATGCTGCCCCGGGGAGGGGGGGTCCAAGGAATCGGGGTCTCAAGATACATTTTCAGACAGACCCTTTTAGCAGACCTGAAGGATTGCCCAACTGCACTACTCTGGAGGCAGTGGGGGATGTCTTTACTTACACCCAACAACCAGAGAAGCCATCACTGCAGATCGTTGAGTGTTAAAGATAATATCCAGTGGTTAGACCATACCATTCTTCAAATCCCCAAGCCCAACTCAAAACATCCCCAATGTGCCACTCAATTGAAGGGAGGTGGCAGCCCTGGAAATCACAAAGCTGCTGGAAAAAAAGAGTCATCCAAACTGTTCCCCAAGACCACTTCAGATCAGGCATCTATTCAAGATTCTTTCTGGTGCCACAGAAAATGGGGGACTTCAGACTCATTCTGGATCTCACTTCCCTAAGCAACTTGGTTGCCAAGACAAAATTCCGAATAGTTATGATACAGTCAGTTCTGCCGTTTCTGCAGAAGGATGATTAGATGTGCTCGGTAGACCTTCAGGATATGTATTACCACATCAGGATGGACAGATGCTCCAGAAGGTTCCTCTACTTTCAGCTGGGAGACACCCACTTTCATTTCAGGGTATTCCCCTTTGGACTCATCACAACACCCAGGGTGTTTACCAAAGTAATGGTAGTAGTTGCAGCTCAACTGAGACTGCTTGGCTTTCACTTTTCCTTATTTGAATGATTGGCTCCTCACTGCTCACACCAGTCATCAACTTCTGCAAGCCAGAGATTGTCTTCTTCACCTAGCCTCAACCTTGGACATAACCATCAATCTTCCAGAGTCCAAACTAGATCCAGTCCAGATCATCGACTTTATAGGGGCTCAGCTGGGCACAGCACAATGTCCTTCCCCAGGACAGAACTCAGTCTTTTTAGCTGCACATTATTCAGATTCTTTCCGATCATTTCTCATTCTCAGAGCATTAGGTTAATGGCAGTTACCATAACTGTTCTACTGATGGCTTACCTTCACATGAGTGTACTCCAGTGGACCCTAGAAGTGCAATGGTTCTTTCTTGAATTGCCCAATGAACTATCCCATAAAACTATCTCGAGTCTAAAGGGAGTCTCTCCTATGGTGGCTTTTATCTCAGGATCTGTACTTAGGACAACCATTCATTCCATCTCCTCCCAAGGCCATGGTGACCAGAGATGCCTACCAGCTCAAGTGGGGGGACATTAGCTGGGTCAGATGGTCTAATGCATCTGGTTCCCTTTAGAGACCAATTTACATATAAATGTCCTGGAGATATGGGCAGTCCTTTTAGCATTACAAGGTCTTCATGCCTCTTTTCCAATGGTGACAGTTGCCATCCAGACAGACAACATGTCCAGTGTCTGGTACATCAACAAGCAGGGAGGAACCAAGTCTTACTCCCTATGTCAAGAAAGCATGAGATTGTGGGAATGGGTGATCTCTTCCAAACGCTCGCTTTTAGCAGTACACATTCTGAGAAAGTCAAACATTCTAGCAGACAAGCTCAGCAGAACCATTCTGATGCCTCATGAGTGGTCTCTCAACTCTTCAGTGGCAAACATGATCTTTCAGAAATTGGGTCATCCTTGCTGTGATCTTTTTGCCTTTCCTTCAGTGTCAAGAGCAGAGTGTATTTTGCCATGATCCTCTCTCTGGAGGAGTCCCCAAGAGATGCTCTGATCCATGCTTGCCCCCCCACAGTCTTCTTTATGAATATCCTCCTCTACCCCTGATACCCAAATTCCTCCAGAAAGTTCAGTGGTTGAAGTGCAAAGTCATCCTCATTACCCCATTCTGGCCTTGACAAGTTTGGTTCCCCTTCCTGTGGTCTCGCCTTGTGTGTCCTCCTTGGTCTTTCAATCCCATCCCAGATCTTCTGTTCCACCCTTTGGACAATCAATATCCAGATATTCTCAGCCTGATGCTAACTGCTTGGGTACTCCACCTCTGTTCATGGCTAGAACTCCTGGGTTATCCTCTCCTGTTCAGAGGATTTTGATTGCAGCTCATAAACCTCTACCAGGAAACTTTACTCCAACAGATGGAAGAGATTTTTTGTTTGGGCATGACAGCATCATTTATACCCTTTCACGGCTCCTTTTCCAGCTATTCTGGATTTTTTTTCATTAACAGTGGAGCTAGTTTTTCTACAATTAAGGTGCAGTTGGCAGCCATCTCGAACTTCTATGTTGGTGAACCCTCTACATCTTTGGCATCCATGAAAATATGTAAGGCATTTTTCAGGAGCACCTTTCTACTTCAGCCTCCGGTCAAAGATCCTACATCCCTTGGCACCTTACCTTGGTGTTACAAGCCTTGGTTTCTGCTCCCTTTGAACCAGCTTCCACAGTTGATTTACAATTTTTGTCTTGGAAGACTGCCTTCTTAGCGGCTATCACCTCCACTAAGAGGGTTTCAGAACTTCAAGCCTTATCCATTAAACCCCTTATCTTGTCTTTCACAAGGACAGAGTGACTTTTCCCACTAATTCCTTTATGCTCAAGATTTCTTCAGAGGTCATCAACCAAGTTATTAATCTCCCAGTCTTCTTCCCTAATTTCTATAGCAAGGGAGAATACAAGCTTCAGCCGCTTGATGTCCACAGGCAGCTATGTTTTTACTTGGATAGGACAAAAAAATAAGAAAATCGGACCGACTTTTTGTTTCCTTTGCTTGCTCCAGATTAGGAAGACTAGTCACTAAAGTGACTCTAGCTAATTGGATTTCTAGCATTGGTATATTCTAATAAGGGAATTCATGTACCAAATCTGATCAAAACCCATTCAGCCAGGTCTGTATCCACTTCTGCAGCCTTTTGTTCCAGAGTTCCTATCAATGACATCTGTTCAGCAGCTACTTGGTCTTCATCTCACACCTTCATATCCCATTACAAAATAGATGTCTGTTCCAGGAGCAGGGCCACATTTGGCTCTGCCATGCATCAGAATATCTTTCCTTGAGGGCCAGCCAGTGAATATGTAGCTGGGGAATCTGTCCCACAGGTTGAAGACCAAATGGAGACAACAACTTCAGTGGCAGTGTTTACCCACCCCCTGCACACAAACTTAACCAATAGCAGCCCTATCTGTGTTAGTACTTCATCCTAGTGTATTCTCTTCCTATTTACAATTTTATCTCTGCTTTTCTGAATTTGGCCCAGCATTTCATTATTGTGTTCCCTTACCTCTGAGCTTGCTCTCTAGTTCCATACATTTACTCTGATTCATTGATTGTTTTTGGTAAGCCACCTTCCTTGTTCTCAGCTCTACCCGCTCTGTTCACCCTCTGAGCTCAGTCTGCTCCCCTACCCTGCCCTCAATTCCCACCCACACTTACTACCCCTAAACTTATAGCCATAGAACCATTTCCACCACTAAAGGGTCCAATCAAAATCTCCCCACCTTCCTCAACATCATACTCAACCACCCCCTCTCCTTCCTACTAGCCTCACCCCTCTAATTCCCCACTTCCCCAAAGCTACTACCCACATTTGAACTAGCTTTACTAATCACCTCCCCATTCTCCTCTCCTTTCAACTATATATCCTCCCAACTCTACAAATACTGATAAACCATTATGCTTCTAAAACCTACCTCCTTTGTACCCTTAACACTTTTTCTTCCTTCCCTATCCTACCTTCACATTCTCACCAGTCCTCCTAATATTAATCACGCTCCTCCGTTTCATACAACCTTTCCATACCTCATATATGACAAACAGTCTACAACCTTCATATCTTCCTACCTCTATTTCTTCAATAACTGCCTTCTTTTCCCTTATAAACTTACTTCTGTCCACAGCTACTCTTCTCCAATCCCAAACAACCCTACTACAACACATTACCTGACTCTCAAATCTGGCACTAATCACTCTAAATTCCTCTTTCCCACATCCGTCAGCTTATTACCATCCTTCTCTCTGGTGACATTCTCCCTAACTCCGGCCCCTCTCCCTCTCAGCTGTCAAACTCACCCCTACTTACTCCCCCCTCAACCTGCAACTCCCTTCTTTTTGCTACATTAATTGGACAAAGCTTCTGTAACAAAATTCCTAACTTCCATATCTGGCTGCTCCATAACCACCCAGACATCCTATTCATCTGTGAAACATGGCTAAATCCCCACATTAAAGACCCTGAAATCACTCCCCCCAACTATAATATCATTAGAAAAGACAGGACCCATAAGAAAGGTGGTGGAGTAGCCCTTCTCTACTCCTCCTTCCCTTCAGTTACTCCCTATACTAAACCCATACCCCATTTTGCCAATACCAAACTAACTCTGGCCCTCCTACAGATGAATAGACATAAACATATATGGATAGCTGCTCTTTCCATTCCTCTTGGAGACAATATCCCCATTCTTGAGGATATCATATCCTGGTTCTCCTCCATTAGCAATGAGACCATAATCCATGGTGATGTTAATATTAACTGGAGCACCATTCACTTTCCTACAACCTCCCAAAACCTAAACCTATATAACAACACAACTAATCAACTCTGCTACCAGGCCCTCCAAGTACTACTCCTCTGGTAGTACTATTGACTGGATTCTAGTTTCTCACCCCCATTATATCTTCGATACTGGCACCCTTCCCAACTCTCTTAGTGATCATCTTCCCTTTCACTCTTCGCCTTCCCCCTTCCTTATAACTATCCCACACTTACATCTCTACCTGCTCTCTAAAAAACTTCATTCCTGAAGCCTTCTCTAACTCTCTAAAACACATAGACTGGACCCCTCTAAAAACCCTCTCCCTAGATAATGCTGTTGCCTACTTCAATACTACATTCATAGACCTCTTAAATAGCTTTGCTCCCTCCAGAACCAAAAGAATTAAAAGTAATACTATCCAATGGTTAACCAAAGAAACTACAACTGTCATGCATCTCCACGACAAAGCCTGGAAACACTACTAGAAATATAAAACGCTTACCACCCTGAATGAATATAAGCTACTTCACAACAAAGTTAAAAAACTTATTGTATCTGACCGTAAATCCTACTTCTCCATACTTCAAAATAATTGCAAGACTAACTCTAAAAAAATCTAGAATGGAATCACCACCCTCCTCAATCCTGACAAAAGAGACAACCCCTGCCCTGATCCGAATGCCTTTGATCTGGCCTTAGCCACCCAATTTAACTCCTTCTTTATTGATTCTATAGCTAAACTAACAACATCCTTCCCCAACAAAGCTTTACTTCCACCTCCTCATATCTCCTCCTCCCCAAACACTTCCACCTCTCAATCCCCTCCCTTCACTATCAAACCCATTCCTATCTCCACCATAAAAAAACTATGTCAGAAACTGAAACCATGCTCAAATGCCCCCATGACCTTCCTTTCTACTTCCTAAAAACAGCTGCTGATGCCATCACCTTCCCCATCTCCATTCTAATAAACCAGTCAGTCCAAGAAGGCTATGTACCCCTACTCTGGAAAAATGCCTATATCATTCCCCTTCATAAAGGGGGTAACAACAATGACATTCCCAATTCCAGCCAATCATCATCTTATCCCCATATCTCATAGACAACTACCTGCTTACTCCCTCACAACATGGATTTAGACCTGGCCACAGAATCACTACCAGTCTCCTCTTCTTCCTCAAAACCATCACTAAAGCTTGTGACTCCAGATGCCTATTGTCTACTCTCCTTCTGCACTTATCTAAGGCCTTTGATAATATCTCTCATAATCTTCTCCTGTCTAAACTCTGTAATCTTAATCTATCCATCTCTTCTATCAACTGGTTCGCTAGTTACCTCTCCAACAGGCAACAAGCTGTGAAATGGAAAAAAAGTCAGCTTCACCTTCCTTAATACTCCTACAGGTGTACCCCAGGGTTCCATATTAGGTCACCTACTGTTCAACATTTTCATTAATAACGTCCACCAGAGCATTCCTAATGCTAAACCTATACAATACACAGATGACTCTATGATCATCTGCTCTGCCACTTCCACCTCCGCTCTCTTAAAATTAACTCAAGATGCGTTTTCTTCTACCGAGCACTGGATGTAAGATAGCCACCTAGCACTCAACGCATCAAAAACTAAAATCATGATATTTGCTCCTTAAAAAAATACTACTATAGACAATAACTTGTTCTCCATTAATAGCCAAAACAATACCTCTCTCAAGGTAGTATCCCATGCAAAGCTTCTAGGAGTCTCTATTGACAAACAGTTAAAATTTGATACCCACCTAGAAGCTAATATAAAGAAAACCCACCAGCAACTTGGTATGCTTTACTGCCACAACTGCTATCTCACTCCCTCTGCTAAGTTTATTCTCTCTACCACCTACATCATTCCCTACCTCTTATATGGTGCCCCACTTCTTTCTAACCTTCAATCTTCTCTAAAGACAAAACTATCTTCCTGTTATAACAAAATGTCTAAGTTCACTTCTGGCTACAAATCCTCCTCCCACCACTGCAGTGCCCTACACAATCTAAATTGGCTAGAACTGCCCAACTATCTTACCTATATTCAACTTACTCATGCTCATAAACTCATCTTCAATCCCTCTCTCTGCCCCTCCCTTGCCACCTGTCTCAAAATACATCTGCCTGATAGAATTCTAAGATCCAATAAACAGAATCTGCTTGAACTGCAGAAGCCTACTTGCCCACCAGGCAAACATCTACTATCCTTTTCTCTAGCATGCCTTTGGAACTCCCTGCCACCACTTATTTGTACCATCCATAACCACTCAACCTTTAAGACCTTGCTTCATTCCCATCTCTCATCCCTTTGGGAATTTTCCTGCTCTCACCCCACATGACTCCCCTCTACATCATTCCCTATTTCTCATACTCCCTCCCTCTCTCTTCTCATTTATCATATTGAGCTACACTGCTTCTTAACCACCTTTCTCTTCACTTATTTACTTTTACACTTCTTACTGTCCCTCTTTTCTTACATAAACACTTAACACCTCTTATCCCCCTGTCCAACAATAACTCTGTTAAGATACCATGTGAGACTCTTTTGCCACCACTGTTATATTTCCAATTTATTAACTAATCTATTTGTGAATATTTACTAATGTTTTTCTTATTTTTAATCTGAATTCCACTGTAAACTGTAAGTTTTGTAAATTTTTATACAATTTAATACCTTTGTTCTTCACCTGTATTACAAAATGTGAAAGCATTGTTTTCATTGAATACTGTTTTATGGAAATTTTCTCCCCAGGACTCCATTGAAAATGGGCTCTTCTAGGCCCAATGGACTATCCCGGTAAACAAATTGTAAATAAAATACAAATAAAATAAATCGGTGATTAAACAACAGCAGGGGTAACTAACTTGCATCCACAGATAGCATCCATATTAATTAGTTATAGCCACTTTACTGACTATGTACACTTTGGATGTCTGATTGTAGAATAACAATAATAATAATAATAATAATAATAATAATAATAATACTATTAGTCACAATAATGCAATTTTCCATCTTCCTGTAAATGCACAATTTTGTGTCTTTCGGCTTTTCCCGGTTAGGGGTCGCCACAGCGGAACTCCGGTCCGCTAATGATTGGCAGTAGATTTTTACATTCTGGTTTGCTGAGCCTAATGCTCAACCTTCAATGAAGGAACACCCATTTATGCATATCGCCACACAGAAGACGCTCTACCTAAGAATCGAACGGACAATAATTTTGCAAAATCAGATTAGAGACTGCTTTAAGATGAGCAAACAACAAAAAGGTGAGTCACTTTCATCTACAGCTCCCCCACCAAGCGATTATAGCCACTTCTGTGTACAGTTAGAAGTCTGAGTGCAATAAAAATGTTGGCCATGTAATATAGTTCAGCTTTGTTCTACAGAAACAGTATCCACCCATTAAAGTATTCCAAGTCACTTCACACAAATCACATTAATCCTGCAGAGCCAGAATAATGAGCAAACAAGAGTATTTAGTCATTTTCCTCCACAAACAGCACACTCAATTATAGTTAATGTATCTGAGTATATATAAAATATCTGATTTTTATGAATATATATATATATATATATATATATATATATATATATATATATATATATATATACATGTGTGTGTGTGTGTGTGTGTGTGTGTGTGTATGAAACAAAAGCACATTTTCAACTTCTTAGTGCAAAAATCAGAAACAAAGCTAAAAATAATGGTGGGAGAAACAGAAGGAAAAAGGTATGTATTTTGAATACTGCTCTTATATACTTAGAGAATTGATAGAATATCATGACTTGCATGGCTTGCATTTTCTGAGAGATATGAAATCTGAAACTCAAATGTTTGTCAGTATTTGTTGACTGAAACCTTCACTGAATTACCAAAAGTCCACAATTTTTATGAGGAACAAATCAAACAATGAGATAAACTCAGAAACATTCTCAAAATCAGGAACAGTTAACAGGTGTGCCATTGTTCTTGCAAAACCATCGACTATCCAAACCTGGTTAAGTAAGTAAGTAAATAAATAAATAATGCTGCTCTTGGTCACAGTGACTCTCCACTTCTCTTTTCCCTTGAATATTTGTAGACTTTCCATTCCTGCTATTTCATAAACAAGTTAGAAGGTGTGACATCAAAATGCAAAAAACTCTGCAAATTAACCATCCAGGTGTACAGCACCTCTTCCTACCTTGTGATGCAGCATTAAACAGGGGTGCTGCAGGCCATGCATTTAAACAAAATGGTGCTGCATTTCTTTACTTAAAATGCATGAATGAATCAATTAATTAATTAATACCAGGCACCACTTGTAAAAGGGCATGCTGAGCAGCAACCCATGTGTAAGGCTGGCTATGCTTCACATGAATAATGTGCCAGACTCTGAGGCAATGGTACTGTATTACAACTTCTACAAATAATGTGACAGTTGAATATAGCTTACATAAGTTTCAGGACTTTCAGCAAAATTTAAACTAGAGAATAATGATCTATAGTATCCAATCAGCAAGGAATTCCACATAGTGATTTGCAAGTGATACAAAAGTTTCAGTAAGGAATGAGCAGTTTTTCTGATGGAGCCATTAATGTTTTATTTAATTCATTTAGTATCTTGGAGGATCTATTGAAGATCATCCAAGGCTTTGAATGTTTACCCATCAACTACAGGTGCTTATGCAGTATACATTTATAAAAAAAAACTAGCACAAAGCAAAAGTATCAGCAAAAACACAAAACAAAGAAAAAAAAAAGCTGTCAGGTTTGTAGAACTAAGTGCAATGTCTCCCACAAGTTAAAACAACTGCTGCAGACAAGATACTGCATTTCACATAGCTGCTACAAACTGACTTGTAATGGTATCAAACCAAGAACAGTTCTGATGGTGGCATAATTTCAAATCTAATTTGAATAAAATGTCTGATGCTCAGCCATTAATTTATTTTGTAAATATACACAAAACACTATAACACTGCACATGAATTAATTAATTAATTAATTAATTAATTAATTAATTAATTAATTAATAACAGGTACTACTTGCCAAAAAACACACTATGCATCAACCCACATGTAAGACTGGCTATGCTTCTCATGAATAATATTACCACCAGCAATCCCAGAGAGGGAAATCGATGCACAGAACTGGACAGAGGCATGACATGGATGGAACAAGTTCCACCCCGCCACAATCTTCTGAGAAACCCTTGGCTACCAGCACACGTCAGAGGTCCAACGAGAGGTAGGATTACCTAGATCAGAACTGGATCCATAATCACAGAATGGACCAGAAACATCAGATAGATATGTTGGAGGAACACCTAAATCAGAACCAACACCAGATCCAAAACTGACAAGACAACCAAGACCAAAGATAGCATGGCTACCAAGAGCAACCTCTGGAACATCGAAACCCACACCATCAAGAGTCACATTTCCATCAGTACAAACATCAACCACAACACCGACAACAGAAGCAGTACCAATGCTATTACCAGGACCAATGTCAGAGCTCCAGAGGAGGACATTGCTATCAGATTCTCCAGGAAGCCTACCAATACAGTCCCCCAAGAATAAAAAGTGCACAAGAGGAGTTTCAATTATCCCCCAACCCCAGTCAAAGCACCTCTGGACCACTGAAGAACAAAGTAATGGACAGGAGTAAGAGAAATGAAATACCTGGGGGAGCCCAACTACACCACAGGACCCAGAACCAGATGGAGCAACCAACCACGCTATTAACTTACCCTCTTGTGTGGAATTGCTCCAAAAAAGAACTTACTGATATTGAGATTAGTGTGATTTCAAAGGGATTAACTTTTGTTCCCCACTGCAGGTCAGATGCAGCAGAGGTACTGATTGATATAAAATGCTATGTCAGACGAAACAATACAAAGACCCAGTAATTACTGTCCTCCCTTACACCAAACTTTAGCAGCCTTTGAGCTCAAATGTGAAATGGACATCAGGAAAGTATTGCAAAAAACACCACAGAGACAGTTCTACAACTTTAACAAATGTGAGAAAAAAGCATTGTTAGAGTTAGGCAGAGATAAGTCTCAACAGGTTATGAAGGGTGACAAGGGAGGGGTTATTGTCGTTACTGATATCAGCAGCTGTAACCAGATGATTGAAGAAATGTTGAGTGACACTAACTATTATGAATCTTTAACTTTAGAAGAGATTAAGGCATCATACAACAACAGGTACACAACCTTGACTGCATTCTGTGATGGTGGCTTATTAACAGACAAGTTGTTTGACTATCTAGACACCTTCCCCCAATTGCCTAAATTCTTTGGAATCCCTAAGCCACATAAATATAGAGAAATCCCTCCTTACAGACCAGTGGTCTCTCACTGAAGCTGCTGCCATCTACCTGGATTTTTTTACAACCTCTAGCTGAGAAGAACATTTCACACATAAAAGACTCTAATGATTTTTAAAGAAAATAAAAAAAAAATTACAATTGATGTTGCTAGCATGTTATTAACAATAGATGCTTAATCATTATATACTGTATGTCCACATAATTATTGTATTGAAACAGTGATTAATTTGTACAGGAAAAAAAAAAGACACCAGCACAACATGAAGGAACAGGTAAACCTTTAGATATGGTGCTTAGCTACAATTTCTTCACTTTTAATGGAAATTACTATAAACAAAAGACTGGTATAGTCATGGGGGCAACCATAGCTATAATTGCTAAGGTAGAAATACAGTGAAAAATGTTAAAAATAAAACATTAAGACCCTGATCTGTTCAAGTGTGCCATCTGACTAAGAAAGCACTTAGTTTAAATGAGTACAAATATCAGAAAACAGCACCAATGTCAATTAATTTCATTGTAAAATATTTACAGTCTTTAATATTTGTTTATAACAATATTAGCATGTATAATATTAGTCTATAATGTCAGCATTAATCAGTCTCATATTAGACTTTTAATAGTCTGTTAAACAGTGGGGCAGTTTTCTGAGTTCTAGTATGCTTTTTATTGCGCAATAATAAGTAAGACCTGTTTTTCTAAAAACGTTCAGTTTCAACTGCCAAAGTAGTTCATGTTTTTCTAAAAGATTAGGGATGGCTCATTCCATTTCCAAAAGGTCCACACAATCAATAATTTCAAATTTAAAGCCAGTGCTTCTTTTGTGAAGCTGCAGGTGCTGAGCCAGTGCATTATTCTTGCATTTAGCTCTATTTTCGTAAAGACGGACAGAAATCTTTCTTTTAAGTTTGTTGAGCGTTTTCCCCACATAAAATGTTTCACAGTCCTTTCTGCTTGCCATATGAGCCATCTGAATTGAGTTGTCACCTCCTGTGTTGGTTTTAATCAGTTTCTTTAAATTAGAGCAGGAAAAACATGTCTCCCTCCTGCATGTGCTGACAAAAAACACAGTTGGCTCCACACTTACTGGTGCATGTATCCAATGATCTTGGCCTACCTTCAACCCAACTACTGATGTTTCTGGCTTTCCTATACATAAAGGAAGGAGCTTCTCCAAGGATGTCCATTAGATGCAGGCTTTCAGTAATTATGGGCCAGTTCTCTCTAATAATATTAATAATGCTATGATAATTAACAGTTAAAGCCAAGATACAACTGTCTTTAAATTTGTTGTCCATAGATTTCTTTAACAATCTCCTATGAGGCCTGTTAAGTGTTAGTGGATTTCTACTTTTTAGTTCAATTATAGGTTACAGAACGCTTCTTAAGATACTGCTTTCGTATCTCCTCACCAAAAAATAATTTTCAAGATCATTTAGGTTCTTAAGGATGAGCTCCATTTTCATGGTGATCCTAGCCAACCTGTAGCCCTGGGACTTAACAAAATTATATATAATCCTGGTGGGATGGAGAGTCTTACTATGTAGCAGGAGGTTTACTCTGGTAGGTTTTCTATAAAGATCTGCGTCCATTTTACCTTGATCCAAGTCTTCAGTAGTCCACATATCTAAGAAGACTGATGAGAGGTGAGGCTGAGGAAAAAGGAGAAATGCAGGAAGCTGGTGGTTTGATTCAGATAGCTGATAAAATTTTCTAATTTAACACTGTCTGCTTTCCACACAATAAAGATATCATCAGTAAAGTGCAGGTACACTGATATGTTGCATGTATTCTCAGTTGTTAAAAATCTAATCCTCTATTAAATGTTCTGAGTTTTCAATGTTTTGGGATTTAGATGTTTTGGTCTCAATGTTATGAAAGTCAACGTTATGAAGTAGACCCATATATACATATGTATATATATATATATATATATATATATATATATATATATATATATATATATATATAAATCATTTGGTACAGGAAGAATGGGAAGTAAGAAGAATATAAGAGGGTTAGGGTAGGTAGCAAGGGTATACAAGCAAACAAAAAGAGACAACACACAAGACTGATGAAGAGGTGCTGACATGTTGAGGGAGGGGTGTGCACAATAGAGAAAGAGATATCAGACAGATACAGGGAAGCAATGGTGTTTGGAAGGCTTGATTACAAGCAAGGGTGGGAATAGGCACAGAAGGGAGGGGAACACCATGATGATGGATATGATGGGACTGCTCAGCTATTATGCCGGCAACCATGACCTAATAGGATCTAAAATAGCATCATGGTCTCCCCCACCACTGAGCTATGGCTAAGGCAAAGGAGCAGTGTGGGGCAGAAATGTGATAGAATGAGTTGATGGAGGAGGTTCTTTAATGGACAAAGTGGATATCTAGTTATCGGTTGACCAACTACCACAGAATATTTGTCAGCAGCCTGCGTGTCAGAAAGGTGTCATCCCCACTGCCACTGCTATTGGCAGGGACAAAAGCCCCGACCTCCAGTACAAGGTTAAATGTTGTATCTCCTGCAATTGGTACTTCAGATGTGCAAATGACCCTGCCATACTGACCAACAGATGTGATAGATGGTTTTTCACTTCTGGAGGGCTGACAGCCCTTGATTAAGCAGCATGTGCAGGTATAGATGCTGCTGCTGCATATAATTATAAAATGAATGAAGAAAACAACATAAATAATAAAACAAGTGCATGTAATAGAAATAATGATGAGAAAAGGGTAGAGGGAGAAAAGTAGAGATGCAAAGAAAAAAATGCAACTTATGCATATTTTTTCACTTATAATGTTATAGATACTGTACTTGAAACTACATTGAACGTCCACCCTAAAATACTACTAAAGGCATGGTATGCAAATGAGGTTAAGAATGAAACCCACTTAGATCAGCAAATTCATTCTAAAAGGCAATGTCATAACATGTTGAGCTACTTGCATTATCCCACTGAAGGCTGCAGTCAAGCACACAGCAAAGCATCAATCAGTCATACAGCTACTTCTGAACTGTGGAACCTGGATTAGCACTGGTATTACAGGAGAGTACTTAAAGAGGCAGACTGCAGCTATAACCTGTCAACACACTCACGTTTGCCTGCAACACAGATACCTATTCAGAGGTGTGTCAGTTCTTTAATCTGTACTCTGTGCTATAGGTGTACTCATCCAGGCTCCTTGTAAGGTGCTCTTGTCCTCCTCCTATGCAGCTGTACATTGTCTGCTATTGCTCTGGGCAATGGAGAGAAAAATAGGAGTGTGTAAAATCTGTGAATATCACACACTGGCGGTATGTATGTGAAGATGAGACAAATTTTATTTATAGTTAATCTGTGTTGCTGCAGTTGTACCCTCAGTCTCCAAACAGTGAAGGGGTCAGGATGGCATTGTTTCAGGTCACTGCAATGATGGTGGCATTGCTTGCCTGTGTTCATGATACCTGTTGCACTTGTTATAGCTTTTGCCATAGCATTCCAACCCTCACTTTTATATTACAGAGTCCTCATACTCCTCCTGCAGTAGGCACTGATGGTGGTCACTGTGAAGTAACTGGAAGAATATCTTAGTGTCCTCTGTGCACCACTGCTGAGTGTTGCAAGGTGTAGTTCCATCACTAGACATGCCTTTGTCTCAGAAATAGCAAACAAAGGTGTCTGGCATTGCACAGGCAGAGCTGTAATCCAGTTTGCCAACTTCTGCACAATATAGGGCAACTAAGATGTGTCATCCATGGCTGGACTGTCTAATATATGTACTATATTCCAATATGTTTACTTTAGTCTGTAAGATATGAAACATGGCAGCAATTTGTTTATATGACATGAGTACAACATGTAGTTCAGTGACTCCATTTCCATTAGGTAAGTTGAAGAATTACCTATATGTACTGGAGCCATATAGGGTGAACCACTCATGAGCAATGCTGCCCACAGATGTTTGGGTATGTGCATGATACCATGTAGAAGTGAACTCAAACGTCTGACAGCAAGCATGACATGCAAATTCAGCCATTTAGAGAGAATAATTACTTGAGTCCTCATTTACATAATCACTGCACAAAGAAATCTAAATTTACATGATGTAACCACAATGGAAGGTAGCAAGGCTCATAGCAGTACAAAAGAAATCATAGTGCTGCAAGGTGAAAGGCCACTATAGGTAATTCTACTACTTGGTTATTAAAGGCAATGGATCACAACTTATATAAGGTCTGCATTACTTTTCATCTTCATTCTTCCAAGTGTAGTTATATTTATCTGCCATTTTACTTAAGTACATAATACATTGGTTGTGACAGTACCTTTATATGTTGTTGAACTTTGGGACGGAAGTACAATTTCTCATCATGGAATCAATGAAAAATTAGACAGACGTAATGTAAACCTCTGTGTTGTGCATTGGCTTGCAAACTGGCTATCCAACAGATACCACACTATGAAAATTGCTGGTGCACTCATTGATTGCAAAATTGGAATGAATGGAGTGCCACAGAGATCCATGCTAGGCAATCTCCTTTTTGGCATTTATTTTGCAGGCATCCAGTCCAATATTGCAGAATGTTGGTTGACCAAGTTTTCTGATGACTGCAAGCTGGATACTGTTATCTGCTCATCTGCTGTTACTAATGGTATATGTAAATCCAAGCATATTGCTCAACTGGAAAGGACCCAAGGATCTCAAACAAGAAAATTAAAGGTCTTGAATCCTTTGACTGTCCTGAAGGATTAGAACACCTATCTTTATACTCAGTAGCCTACTCGTTGCTCTGACATGACCTGTGCCTAGCATTTCCAGCCACGAAAGACCTAATTCTATTTGATTTCCTTTTTGTTCATAAAACCAGTGCCTCTGCAAACACCTGCACTACAGACCTAAATCTACACCAGAACATTAAAAAACTCACTGGATGGATAGGTTCCTAATGTGGTATATTCCCAGTCTGTGGAATAAATTGCCACTACAGGTCAGCCAAAGTACTACTCTGGCTACTTTTAAGACTAGTTTATTGATTTATAGGTTCATAGGAGGTTCATAGGAGGTTACTAAGCTAGCAGCCCTAGAGCCTTTTCAAGCCTAGCCATGTTAATCCCAAGTATCCACATTTGTTCTTTTTGTGCAGTTTGCAGAAAGAATTTATGAACAAATTGGGTCTGTGAACAACACCAGCTACTCCTGTCCATGAGGGACATGGGTGCCACTCCAGGGATGAATTTTCAGTCCCCCATCCAATTACCTAGGTTGCCTTTGAACAGGGTCAGTGAGGAGTTCTGTTTTATGTAAACAGGAAGTTTATTCCAGAGAAGCGACAGTCTCTGAGAGACATATCTGTCTCTCTAGCATGTTCTGTTAATGTCACACACTAGGTTAAGATCCCCAGAGCAAGTGACTGTTGTCCCATTTGACTTGTGGATGTGCAGCATTTCTATTAGTGCAGGGTCAGAGATTTCCCTATAGGCCAGGCAAAAGTCACCCCTCAGTAGCCTATAACATACAGAGTAAAGTGACTGGGCTTTCAGCCTGTCCACATAGGTCATGGCTTGGAGTCCCTATATTCTCTTTTTGAGAAACATCTGAGGTCTCTCCAGTTGCTGCAGGTGTCTGGTGAGGTACATGCAAAAGGGTGCATTATATTCTATTAGTGGTCTGATAAGGGTCGAGTACTGTGGAGTTATAACACCTGGATGCTATGCCCTTGCTTATGAGGTGTGCTATGTAGAAGGCTTTCCTTACCACTGTGGAAACTCGGTGGCTAAAGTTCAGATTGTTGCCAACCTGTGTTGCCAAGTCTCGCACCACTGGTTTGGAACTCAGGAGGGTGCTGTCACTATTGTAATTTGTAGAGATTTCTGTTTTTCCAAAGGAAATAAGAATGCATTTTTTTTTGCATTTAGTTTTAGACCATTGCTTTGGCACCAATCATTCATTTGTGTTAGCCTTTTTTGTAATATGTTGATATCATTAGGGGACTCAATGATTGCTTCCAGTTTGTAATCATCAGTGAACTTGATAAGCCAGAGGCCATCTACTTTGGCCTGGACTTTTGAGAAATAGATGCCAAACAGTAACGGGCCCAGCACAGACCCCTGTGGTACCCCACTTGTGACAGGTCAACTGGTAGAGGTGGAGTAACCAATTCTGACAGAGTGTGTTCTGTTGGCGAGCCAATTGTCTACCAGTCTAGTAACATAAGGGTTAATCCCCAGCTGGGAGAGTTTCTCAATGATGCCAGAGTGGGAGATTGTGTTAAAAGCCTTGGCAAGGTTGAGATAGGCTGTGTGCACTGCCTTACTTTTATCCATGGATTTGGTGACATTCTCAAAGACGTCTATCAGATTTAATAAGCATGATGTACCCTCAACAAAGCCAAACTGCATTGGGGTCCAGCATCTGGAGGTCATCTATGTCCTTATTGCTAAGGTCCTTGATAATTCTTTCAATGGCCTTGCAGATGAGGCTGGTTAGACTTATTGGTCTGTAGTTCCCAGGGTCAGTTGATGGTCCACCTTTGTGCAGGGGGATTATTGTTGCTGTTCTCTATTCTGCAGGAACATAGCCATTTCTCAAACTATGATTAAAGAAAGCGCCAAGTGGGTCCACTAGGTCTTCTTTTAAATTGTATAGTAAACAACCTGGGATATTATCCGTTCCCATTGAGGCAGTTTTTTTGGCCTTGGAGAGTGCAGAGATGGCGTGTTCTCTAGAGATACTAGGCAGAGGACTGGTGTCAGGTATGCTTTGGGATATGGTAGGTGGGGATGGGGGGGGTGAAGTTTGCACTAAATCTGTCAGGTAGCAGGATGGTGATATCTTTTGGTATAGTATGAGTGCTGCCATCTACAACCAGTTCAGCACATAGGTGGGCATTCCCTTTTAGAATTCAGATGTAGTTAAAGAATGCCTTATGATTATCCTTGGCTAGGGATGCGATTTTAGTTTTGAAATTTGCTTTAGAAAACTTTACAAGATTTCTGATTTTCTTGTTTAGGCTTAGAAAGTAACTCTTCCTCTGCAGAGTGATATCTCTCTTGCATTTGGACAACAGTTTCTTCCTCTTGTTATATAATCTGTTTATACAAGTCCACCACGGTGGCTTGTTTTTACAGGAAGACCTGATTTTGACCAAGTCAGGTACTGTAGAGTTTATGCAGTCGCTTAAGTATTTGTACAGGGCATTTGTGTACACTTCTGTATAGTGTTCATTGATGTCTGTGATTGGGAATGGTATGAAGCTTTTATACCACCACTTACTAGGCTGTAGTTAGCTTTGTTAAAGTTTTTTATAATTTTTTTCCTGTGAGAGTGTTGGAGGAAGTAGTTACTTCAATAGAGACTGATTTGTGGTCTGACTTAACCAGGGAGGGCATCACGCTTGTGGAAGTACAGTGACCCCCCCCACCCCAATGCTGGAGAGTACTATGTCTAGAACATTACAGCCCCTAGTCAGGGTGCAGGTTACCTGTTCCAGTGCAATTGTGTTAACAATGTACAGAAACCTATGGACAAGAATGTTTTTGCTTGTGTATGTCCCCCAGTCTATAGAAGGGGAGTTGCAATCCCCCATGAGTAAGGTGTTGGGTGGCATGGTGATGGATTCCAGTAAATTGAGGTAGTCAGTGTGCTTATCCTGGTTTATGGTGGGGGATCTATAGCTAGCAATGATGTGGTATGGCACTGTCCTGATAGTTAATTGGACATTAATTAGTTTGAGAGAGTCATGCTGTTTGACCAGTCTTGAAGTGTATTTGGTTTCAGTAAAGATGGATACACCTCCACCTTTGGTTCCATCACAGCATTTTGAGGTCTGAACATGTGGAAGGAATTGCAGCCTTGCACAGCCAGGGTACTCTCAGTTGCCTTAAACAACATCTCGGTAACTGCACAGATGTCAATATCCTCCATGGTAAGGAGTGCTTCCAGGGAGTGCAGTTTCATGTTTAAACTCCTATCATTAAGCAGCATAACCCTGAGTTTGTCTTGCTTAAATTTTGTTACACTGGAAAATTTGTTGCTTTGAAATTGCCTAAAAATGCACTATGGGGGAGGCAAGGACCTTTGCCAGTATCCAAAAGCATAGGGGGACAGGTGCAGACCATCTCTAGCAAAGCAGCAAGGTCTGTCTACGATATCCTCCCAGGCTGACAGATGCTGGATCCACCAGAACTGATGCCAGAAGCTAAGCCAATTGCTGAAGTCAATTATTTTTTGTTTATATTGTAACATCATCCTGGGTGAGGCAAGAATATTGCTTGGAGCTAGGGACATACCTGTCTGGGACACAATCAGAGATATCCGCTAATATTCTCTTCAAATAGTCCAGAGAGGTACATCTCAAGTCATTCACTCTAACATAGACTATGACAGAGTCAAAATGGTACTTCCTGTTGAGTGACTTGAGTGCATGCTTGATTTCTCAGATCCTGGGACCCAATAGGCAGCTAACTGTGACCTTCTCCTTCCCTATTCTGGTGAGGGGTCATCTGTGTGTCTCACTATAGAGTCACCTGTGACCAAGACATTTGATGTGTTTTGCCTTAGGGGCTTATTTGTTGAGACATGTGTGTGTGTGTGTGTGTGTGTGTGTGTGTGTGTGTGTGTGTGTGTGTGTGTGTGTGTGTGTGTGTGTGTGTGTGTGTGTGTGTATCAGTATATGTAATGGTTTCTTTTTGCTTAGTAGTGAGTGTGGGTCTTGTGTGCTTGGGAGGTCTCTGTTCTTCCGGTAGCCTTTTAGTGAGTACATCCAGGTATGTGGGTTTATGTGTTGTGGCCTTGTTTTGTGTGAGAGATGAGGTTTGCATGAGAGGTGAAGTGTGTGTGCTGACAACCTGTTTGATGTCTAGTTTGTTTTTACATGAGATAATTGACTCCTGTTCTACAGTGTAGTTGCATCTCTCACATAGGCTGTTAGTTTGCTTTAGAAGTAAAGGGTTGTCTGTAAACATGAAGCAATTGCTACATTGCCTCAAGATGCCCGTATCAATCCAGCTGGCAGGGGAAATTGCCCATTCATTGTGGCAGGATTTTTCTGAATCTTGTATTTGGGAAGGAAGTGGGCAGCTATACTTAAGTCTTTGGCTTAACTAGTGGGCTAGTTTGACTTGTAGTAGCAAAGGTAGTGGGTGCATAGTAGGTTGTGGATGATAAGTGAGAGAATTCTGCTTAGAGCACAACTGAGCTGCTCGTTGCTTAGCAGGGAAGCTTGGGGGGTTCTACTCAAGGTGTCTAGAGAACTAAATGTTCCCAGGTGTTTGCATCTATACAGGGCACTGCTAAACCGAGTTGCACAATACACAACAACAAACAAATGTGAGGCTTATATACAGACTAACTGAAAAAGTTTTTAACACAACTACCAATGGGAAGCCCCCAGACTGAGCCTGTCTCCAGTTATCCCCAACTCCGATGTGTCCAGAGCTACACATTTCTGCCACAAGGGTGCAGGGAGACCCTCTTAATGTAAGATGGCTGATTTAAGAGCACAGTGGTACCAAACAGTCTAGATTCAGCAGGTCTCAATCTAACCTATGCTATGTAAGGCAAGGAAAAACAATTTCTAGATGGGAAGAAGTAGGGGAGAAGCTTTTATACCAGCAGGAGGAAAGACTCCTAACTTCTACAAAGTCAAATCCTCAGGCTAATCAGATGAAAACACAATAAGCTTTGACCAGTAGTTCCCACCTTGGATGGGTTGAATTGAGCTCTCTGCTCCCACCAGAAAGCAAAAGAACCCTCCTAATGTAAAACAATCTGGTTTTGAGCTCAAATACAGTAACAAATGCTTTACAACAGAAGTTATGGTCTCCCTTATCACTTGCCTAGTATTACACCTATGTTCCTGTGAACGTTCAGGCAGTTGTCCTGAAGAAATAACAGCAAAGCACAAAGTAGATGTTCAGGGAGAGACTGACACTGAAATGTAAAATAACACGGTGGTTTATTACTGAGTAAGTGAGCGCTTCTCTGCCTGGGTATCTACTTTGTGTTTTGCTGTTGATTCCTGCGGATTGTTGTGGATTACTCGCTGTTTGGGGTTTGTTTCATCTGTGCTGAAGAAATGTTAAGCCTAATGGGAAGCACACCCAGCAGCATGTATGCAGAGCTTATGTGAAGAAATTGAGGCCAGCCTTGTATTAGGCTTCTGTGACAAACAATTACCCTATCATATAGCGTATAAGTAAAGTCAATGTGCAAGTTTTTTTTTAACAATCAGAGGAAAAACTCATGCCACTGTGGTGAGTGGAAAATTTAGGGTTTTGGGTTATAGGTGAAATGTTGTCAGTGGTGTTATGGGTCTGACATTGTATAAACTGTCTTGTTATGGGTCTGACATTGTATAAACTGTCTTGTCATGGGTCTGACATTGTATAAACTGTCTTGTCATGGGTCTGACATTGTATAAACTGTCTTGTCATGGGTCTGACATTGTATAAACTGTCTTGTTATGGGTCTGACATTGTATAAACTGTCTAGATAGACACACATGAGTATCACACATCACTAGTATGGTGTACAGAGAAGGGAGAAGAAAGTATGGTAAGGGGATGCCTGGAGCACTCATCACCACCATACTAATACCATTGTTTTTCACACGCAGGGACAACACCTAGCAAGTATAAGAGAAGCAGGAGCACTGACTCTGCTATGAAAGCCACACATAAAACCATGTTTTCAGAGACAGAAAATGAAGAGCTGCTGTAGGCCCTCCATTTCTTTGACTGGCGGATCTTTGGGTAGGATGTTGTTGGCCAGGCCTACCAAAAACACACCTGGAATGATTTTGTGGTTGACATTAATGCTGCAGATGGTCAGGACCATACATATGAAATGGTCCACCACATGGCCACTAACATTATATACACTGCAGAGACGTAAACGCTATCTACCTGGAGCAGAAAGGTATGTTGATGCAAGATGGGCCATCAAGCTACCTTTGACAGTGACAAAGGAATTTCTGGCCTCTGTCAGAGGGACTGATACATCATCACAGCCCCACAGACTGGTGCTGGACATTGGTACTATGCTTCATTGTGCACCAAGAATATCCATAGCAGATGCTGCAGGTATGTAGCAGCATCCTTATGTAACAATATACTTATTTCCCCTTGCCATAGTACTCACAGGCAAACTTTGTAAAGTGGTCTGCTTGGGGTTATACAGAAACATCATGGATTCAGCCTGCATGCCCAACTGCACAAGATACAGTATATCAATATCAAGTTTGCAAACACTACTACTGTTACATCTCAATTTAATATATGTTTCTAGTGCTGGGTATTGCTTACATAGCATATTGTGCTTTGCTGTGTCAAAGGTGACTTTCTGTCTAGCACCACCATTATGGACCTGCCAGCATCTAATCTTGGAAGATCATTGACCTCTCATGAAGATGGCAAGGATGAGTTGGCATGATTATGGAGTACAGTATATGTGCATGTGTTGGATACAGGAATAATCTCCAGTGGATCCCCTATACAGAGTATGGACACAGCCGCTGTGCCTACAGACACCCAGGTGACACACAGTACATAAGGGGAGCACAGGTAACTAGGCACACTCACAGTCAGGGAAGTGTGATACTCTCTATATGGAAAAATTATAAGAAACTGGCAAATGACCCATAGGATGGGGGATACACGCAGTGGGTTAAGTGTTAGTGCTTATTAGAGATATTGTAACCTCCATCACTCTAAACTAGCAGTGTCAGTGACTGCAATCCAATATATGTGTGGTACCATCATGGAGGCACAAGCTAGTACCACCATAGCCATTTCAGAATCAGTACAGCTAATGTAGGGTGTGTGGAATGACCTTCTGGAGTGCATGTCCTATATATCTGATAGCTTTGATTGACCAAATTCGACTTGCACACATGTACAGGGTGGGCAGGCCCCCCCCACCTCTAATCCTAACCCTATTCATTATACCACTAAAAACCCTTTCCCTAAGAGTATTACTCACAGAAACTCTTTCCCTAAGAGTATTACTACTTAAAACAAAAAGATAGAGTGCACAAACAATGCCAATCATGCACAGCACTAAATATATCCCTCACCCTAAATTTAACCCCAACCTATGAACACTCACACATGCATACTACTCACTATAGCACAATCTTGGTTATTCTCACAACCATCTTTTCAGTAAAGCATTCATTTTCCTGTACACTCCTTCATTATATAAAGCTTGAATCTAACCAAATGTAATTCATATAAATGTGCAGTCACACATTTGTACTGTCACTCATATTCATATTCACAAAAACTTGTTAACCAAATGAGAAAAGAGTTGTCAACTAGATGAAATGGCCACTACATATTTATTTCCATTGTCCTAGCAAACAACCATGTAGTTATCCCGAGGTATCCATGAAAAAATCATCACTCCGCACATTGCATGTCAGCATCTTCCAGACCCGTAGCATTCCTTTTCAGTAGATAGTGCTACTATCCAGCATATGCAACTGCTGTGAACAGCAAAAAAGCAAGTTACAACTACCATGGTTACATTGCTGGAAAACATGCTGAGTATAAAATGCAATGAGCATACTAACTAAATAATAATGTGCAGCTTGCTTAGTAAGGATCAAAAGACAGTGGTAGTAGACTTATTCATGCATGTCCCAATAAATGCACACATATACTGCAGTTATACTGCAGTTATACCAACTGTGAACACGTAGCAATTTATTTGTGCTGCATTGTTTTCCAAAGCGAAACATTTACTAAAGTGATGCCTTTGTGGCACTACCAGTTTTTGAAGTTTTAGCTGTGTGAACAAAAGTTCCACCACAAGACAGAGCGACAAGTTGATTTCAGTCAATGAGATGCAAATGAAATCGATAGGCTAGACTACTCATAGAAATGAGGCAAGTAAATGAGCTTCCATTAATGAACTGTGTATCAAATTATGCTGCAGAGTGAATGGCCTACACAATATAATGGTCATTTGCTAGTCTGAAAGAATTTTGACTGTGCTAACTGAATAATTGCAAGTGTTTGCTTTGTCCAGTCTACTCCTCTAGGGTTGCTTAAAGTAAAATAATTCTGCCTTTGCAAATCAGCCCAGCATTTAATCCAGTCAGTCAGTCATTTCATAATGGAGTGTTTGGTGAATATTTAATAAACCTGGGAAGAGTAAAGAAAACATTTACATGCACTACAAATAAAGAGATTACCTTCTGCTCAGAATAAGTAAGCTTATTCCTCATATTTTTTTCTGTTTTTGTGATGTAGACACTAGAGGAGGGTAGAATATAGTTATATTTAATTAGTGTTAGTGGTAATAGAATCAGCTATTATGCAGTGTTTATCTTATGATATCCCTTTGCTCAAAACGTTTTTTTTTTTATTTTACAGTTTTTTGTACAAGCAAATAGTTTATCCACAAATTTAACTTTCATGCAATACTGCCTAAATGTTTAACTTTCAAGCAATCCTGCCTGAATGTTTAACTTTCAAGCAGTACTGCCTGAATGTTTAAGTAACAGATGCCATTATTTAATTAAAACAAAACATGGAGCTACCTACTTACTTAGGCCTATAATAGCTGCACGAAATATTGAATTATGAGTGCTGGTATCTACTCTTTTGAAGTGAGACACTTCTTAACTATAACTAACAAAGGTACAATTGGTTCACTTTAAGATTTTACAATAATTATGGCCTTAGATTACCAAACTAATTACTAGTTGTGGGCTACCATAAACCAGGCAGGATAGTAATCACTCTGAAAAGGGTATTGTTACTCTGACCAGAAAGACACAGCATGTGTTTGTGAATGCAATGCACTTTTTCAAGATACAGTATTTGTAAGACAGCACTGAATTGCTGTGAAGCCAGTTTCACTGTTTTATGTATAGGGTAATGGTTATTTGGATGCGGATATGGGTCATATTGGTCAAAGGTCAAGGCAACAGGGCTCATTTACCATATGGTTTAATGCCAAACACTTTGGCTGTGTGTGTCTGTCTACATATATATATATGGGTCTGTGGATATGTGTTGTGTGTTGATGTGTAGTGTGTAGTGTGTGTAGGTGTGTTGTGGGTTGTTGTTTTTCGTGGTTTGTGGTGTGTGTTGGTTTCTTTTCTGGGTTATTTCCTGTCCCTATAATCGGCGTTCGGCATTAGAAGTAGACCCATATATATATATATATATATATATATATATATATATATATATATATATAAAAACTATATATTTATATGATTATATAATCAGTGGTAAACATGTCACTGAATTGACATGCAAACATGCACCATGACATGTAGACCATTCATTACATAATACAAACAACACATTTACACACAGTGCATCAAAAAAGGAAACAAATTTCCTTTTCTGATGGAGAACACATAACTCAACCACATTCAACTCAAATTTGTCTGAATAGTGGTAGTGTTATGGAAACTGCTTTTTTCAAGTTAAGATGCACCAATTTGGCTAATTAGCCAATATGCAACCACACACACATGTCATGTTTCAATATAGAGATTAGGCTTAGTGGCTGGGTTATGAACAGAGGTTAGCATACTTTACTAAGGTGGGCAGGGGGGTTTCACCTTAGTAATACGTACAAATCCTAAACCTCACCCTGCCCCTACCCCTAACTTTAATGTGCAGCTTGAAACATGACATACATGCATGGATGGATACCAACTAATAAGACAAAGGAGTCAGTGGACAGTGTTACAAATGTGCTGCTCTCCCTGAGGTGAGAGGGACCAAAGATGAGCAAGTTCCAGAGTAACTATCTGTGATGTTGTTTCTGAATGCATAAATTCTCCATATGCTGTTCAGTTTAAGATTTCAGGAAGACAGTGAGCCAACAATGATATGGGTGCACAAGACTGCTAAAAATGAAGCTTTGAAATGTACAATAAAGATTAAATTGTATTGACATGATAGACTCTGGGAGCAACAATATATTGATAGAGCTGGAGGGAATGTAGAAAGGGGTTGGTAGAGACTATTTTTAAAAGGCATGGCAGAAGATGGAATTGGCTGCCTAGTGAAATTAGACAAATGGAGTCTTTATAAAGTTTTAAAAAGAAAGTGGATCTTTGAAGTGGAGATAGAGTGTTTTGGCTTCTACCTCATGGAAATTGCCCAGTATTGATCTCTGATGAGGTCCAAGGCCATAATGCAAACTTGCAAATTTGTAAACATATAAAAAGCACTGTTCTCTTACCAGGATCCCTTTTTACCCAAGCACTTCTACTAATAAACAGGAGCAAAGTTTTTCCATTATTGATGCCAATTACATGTGTTTGCAAATCAAATTTGAAACTGACAGTTCTGTGGCTTTTACTTTCAATATCCCGTCTGATATCTAGGAATCCCATGGGATATATATATATAAATAACATGGGGCATCTAGGACACACACAATACTTTTCTGAATAGAGTCTGCTTTGTAAGAACTTTAGCAGGCAGTAGACCAAGTGACAGAAAGTGTAGAGGGTGTTGTAAATATCATTGATGGCATTGTAGTACAGGGAGAAGCCACAGAACAATACAGTGCAAGATTAAAATACTTGCTTGCTTTTCTGGCTACCACTTGATTCTTTAAATCGTAGTGAAGATAAGTGCCAGGTTTATGCCATTAGTGTTCAGAACAGGGGCTATATTCTGAGTAATCATGGAATTCAACCAGATGTTGAGAAAGTAAGGAGAGTGGACCTACTAGAGAGACCCTATGTCAAGCATTCACTGTCATTATTTGTAGGTTTGATGTAATAACAAGTTCATACAAAATCTGTCTGAAGGGACAAGGTACATGCCAAGCTCTTGGAAAAGACAGTTATGGCACTGTAAACCCTAGCAGCAAAGGTATTTTCTAGTCTTTAAGAAATAAGTGACATGTTGGTGCCAGTCAATCTGACTTTGGAGAAGTATTTTTTCTTTCTTTTTCTTTTTTTTTTTAAAGGTAGACACCTACAGTGCATGGCTCAACAGCAATAACCAATGTGCAAACCCAATATGCACAAAATTAGGAGGACATACTCACCATATGAGAAAAATTCTTCAATTACATTTTTGGAGATCAGTCATTGTGGACTCAGATAATAAGTTACTGCAAATGATTTTACCTCTGTTTATATAATGCTCCTTTGAAACTCCAGAAAACATTACTTCAATTCAGCTTAACTGTTGGTAGAAACTAGGCAAGAAAACTTACATAGCTGATGGAAACATATCTCAATGAACATATATAGTATACTGCACTGGGGTCTGGAGGTAATGACAGTAGTTCAGAAAACATAATTTGTGATTTTCTCCACCACACTGAAAATGACTAAATAAGGTATTGACAGAATGACCAGTTGATAAGAAAAAAGTTCTGTTGCTACTTCAAGTCTATGAGTTACAAAGACCAATGCTCAGATCTGATAGAGTGATTTTATTAAATCGGTTACATACCAGATGTTTAGAACGATCCATGAAGTGCATTTGGATATTGCTAAGAGTAAAGAAAAGGAAATGTCACATAATGCTTAGTCCAGGAATATTACAGCAGATAAACATTACAGAAAAAAGTGTCGAAGTTGTATTGTTTCACCTGAGCAACACAGCAGAATGTGGAATAGCTCATACAATTTTAGACAGACCAAAGAGTAACGCAGATTTATCTTACTTTAAAGACAATCATTATCTGAGCTCTTTTGACTAATACACGTTTATCCTGAGGTCAGCAAACTGAAAGCAACCTCAACACATTTCACAAGAGCAAGAGGAAAATACTTAATCATGAAGTTTTGCACAGACCATGGAGTAAAGTAGCTGCTAATTTATTTTGCTCGTCTTGAATGCAGAAATACTCCAATACAGCCCGCAGGATTTTCACCTTCTCAGCTTTGATGAGGAGGAGAATGACAGCAAAATTGCTGATATTTTCCTTTCTACTTCAAGCAGAGAAAATGCCAATTATAGATCTGTCTGGCTTACAGTGCAATAAAAACAGAAGTGCTACAACAGATCAGCTATGACATTGCCTGTACTGAGGCCTTGTCAAGAGTGCCAGAATCAAAAATCCAGTTAGTAACATAGAACAGTAGGAATCACCTTGGTCTGACATTGCTAAGACAAATAAAGACCTAAAGCTGAGATGTAACAGGAATAATTTGTAGAGGACTGGAATATTCTCATTTTAGAACTCCAAAGTAATTGATGAAATGCCAATAATGAAAGTTCAATCCATGTTGTGTTGCAGTTACCTAACCAGAAACTGTTGTGTAGAGCAAATCTAAAATCTATCCTAACTTGACATTGTGCAAAAAAATTTCCTCAGCTGCAAGACTTGATTTAATAATGAACTAATGTTGAATAAATAAGATGAGATCAAACTATTTTCTTAGATATTATTATTACTCAGTAAAAGGTCCAGATTTAGTTGATTAACTAGAAATCAATCAGAGTGGAATGACTAGTTTATTAGCTCTGGCAGCAATGACTGAATTTATTTTTGCTTTGTGATTAGGTTAGTCCCACTAGGGTAGTAGCCTCTTTTCAGGGAAGAACCTAGGTGGTGTTTATACTGCTAGGGAATATTTGTCAAAGACATTCGTGAACGTTCTGTACTCTTTATAGGTGACGTGGGATCTTTTATAGCCACATGAGCTACCATCAAATCAAGTAGATAGGGGCCTTGGTTTAACATCTTACCAAAGGATGACACACTCAGGAGTGCGGCATCCTCTTAGGCTGCACTACAATGTCAGTGATCAATCTACTTGGTCTGGGAATAGAACTCACAGCCTTCTACACCAAAGGCAAATGTGTTACCTGTGACACCACTGACACTGCATATACCTTCAATTTACTGCAAATTCTTATTACACGTCTTCATGTATTGTTGTTATATAGGTCTCTGTATTTTCTGTACATGCTTCTACCTCAAATATATCTATAGCTGTATCTGTATCTGTGTATCTGTATCTATATCTATATTTTTACAAGAGTGAGGAACAACTGGAGGAAGACTGCCCTTTAGACAAGAACATTCCCAGGAGATCCGAATGTTTAGCAAAGAAAAAAGGGGGCAGTTCATGACAGGTGACTCACTCTCACCCCAAGGGGAGGAAGAGGAACAACTGGGGCAATGGAGATTCAACCAACAGGAAACAAGCAGACCACCAGTATTAGAAGAATCACTAGTAATAGATACTGCTTCTACAAACACAGGTACTGTTAAGGTTTCATCTTATTTTGATTTTTTTATTTACAATTTTACTGATCTTGAAATTCGGCCTGGTCACCACCAATTATTTCTTAAGGGGTCTAACTTTATTCCCTCTACAAGGGCCAAGGTAGACAACACACTTCTAGACTTAAAGATTTTTACCAGAAAATTAAATTTACAATTGCTATTTGATGACAGTTCTATTCTCACTCATGACACATTGAAAGAAAGAGCACAATGAATCCCCCTTTACATCCTGTGGTACATCTATTTGAGAGGAAATGTGAAAAGGAGATACATGGTATTATTATTGGGAGTAGAGTGCAAAAATTTTACAACCTCTCTGCACATGAAAGAGAACTATTACATGAGTATATGAACAGGAAAGAAATTAGATGTATGAAACCAGACCGGGGGGGGGGTAGTGATTATGTACTCCTTGGACTATGCCAGCCATTTGCTTGGACATCTACAAAATGATGATGTATATTCACTGGTGTCTTTTAATTAAATTAACATCACATATCATGGTATTATGGTGGAACTTGATAAGCTGTTGCTTTTCGACATGATTTCACAGGGCCTGTAAGACTAGTTAAGAGTAGATTTTCTGATTATTCCTAGGATTTCTGGAGTCCCCAAGATTCACTCAGACCTCCACAACCCCCCCACACCCTATTATTGCAGCAAGAGGCTTGGTTACCGAGCCCTTAGCCAAATATGTTGCCAGCAAGTTAAAACATTTACTTAAGGGCTTTCCCTATATTTTAAAAGATTCATGGGACTTGCTGGATAAACTGAGAAAAGTGATATTGACCCAGGAAAGTATGACGGTTATCTGCGATGTGCAGAGCTTGCTCACAGTAATCCCCCATGAGGTGGGGTTACAATGGTTCAACGAAATTGCTGATAAATATGGATTGATTTCTGACCTAGAAACATCCATTGTTGGTGACTTTATGGATCTTATTCTTACTTGCAATTTTTTGTCATTTGAGGGGAAATTTTACAAGCAAAACATAGCTGTAGCCAATGGGGCAGCTTGTGTCCCTTTATTTGCCAACACCGTGATATTGTGGTGGGAATTGACTTTTTATTTCTTCACCCACTGTACAAGTACTATAATGCATATTACTGATTTTTGGACGATCTTTTGATTATTTGGGAAGGTACATTTGACCAGCTTGTGGTATTTTATGAGTCCATGCAAACAAGTACTGATTTTCTGTCTTTTATTTACCACCAGGACTATCAAACAATTGCATATTTAGAAGTTGAGTTTTGCAAGTGGATAGGCAGCAAGTTTTCTATCTCAGTATACAGAAAACCTACTTATTGTAATTCTTTCCAGTTTTATACTAGCTGTCACCCCATGCACCAAACAAGAGGTATTGTTAACAGCCAACTTATTCAGGTGTCAAGCTTGACCTCTGAGGACAGTATTTGTCTGTCAGAGTTCAACAAAGTTACAAGGATGTTCAATAAGAGGGGCTACCCCGGCAACCTCCTGGAGCAAGTACATCACGAGGTATGGCTTGGAAGACAAATTAAATTTGCACGGATTATTTTGCATGGACTTGAGGGTGTTAGAGAGTGTAAAGACACCACTCCCTTCAACCTATAGACTAACATGGTCATACAATACACTCTTGATGTTAAGCAAATAGAGAAAATTGTTAGAAGAAAATGGTGTATTTTTGAATCTGATGATGCTAGTAAGGCACTGTTTGATAAAAGTGTTGGTTTCACTTATAGAAACACATCTAACATGAAAATGTTACTCGAAAAGTCTGGTAGTATGACCAAAGGAGTGTCTTTCACTAGAAAGTGCGGGTCATGCCACTTTTGTCCTTACATTAACACCAACTACAGGGTTTCTTAAGGGGAATGTTGGGACAAACTGACGTTACTGATGTTTGTACTTGTAAGACATCTAGAGTTGTATACATGGCTTCTTGTGAGGCATGTTCAGCCTTCTACATATGCAAAACTAAAAATGTCTTTCTAAGCATATTTATCAGCACTTGCACAGTATTCAAAAAGGTGATTGTAAAAGTGCACTTGCAAGACACTCTTTGACCTGTGGAGGATTTACAAAATTTACTTTTTTTGTATTAGAACTGGTGAAGAGATCTATTTACTGTTGTGACTGGGAAAATAGGCTTCTGCATAGAGAAATGTGTTGGCAACTGAAACTTGATGCTTCAAACTTTCTAGGACTTAATGACAGTGTTTGATATTAGTGAACTAAGAAAGAGAGTTTCTGTTGTGTAAGTCTTAGATACACTCCTTTATGGCATTAATTGAAGTTTGTCTTTCAGTGGTTAATGCTGGTGCGGGTGAGGGACATTCACTCATTATTTTAACTTGCTTTTTATTTTGGTTTTCCACAGTTCTGAAGAAGTCTGGTTAAGATGAAAGTGCTAAACTGTGGAGTTATATGCTGCTTATATTAAAGAGTACTTTGGCTTTGGCTGTCTAACCGGTGATTGTTTTTGCTTTTTATTGGATTTTTATCTACTGGTCCTGGTTCTGGTCTGAGTTTTACTTTGGTTATATCTGTATATCCATAACTATCTATCTATCTATCTATCTATCTATCTATCTATCTATCTATGTATATATTCCTATACAGCTTCTGCTGGTTTGGTCAAAATGGAGTTTGGTTGACATCTGTTTAATTGATTGCATTTGGTCAACTAGATAGAAGGGGAATATTCCCTTTCCCCAGGGATAGTGTGATCTCTGAGTTAGCATATATAATTAACAGGAGATGTGGGGGGATGTTGTTTTGGTTGTTTCTGAAGTAATATTTGAATGTATAGAGAAGCAATCTCAGCACATGCATACTAGGAAGCTGACATTTCCATTTTCAATGTTGAGTGGTTTACCCTGCGGATGTTTACATTAGTGTTAGTCGACCAACTGAAGGAAAATCAGCATGTGTGTGGTATATCATCTATATTGTCTATAGTGCATTACTGTAAACATAAGCGCACGCACACACACATACATATGTGTGTGTGTGTGTGTGCGTGTGTGTGTGTGTGTGTGTGTGCGTGTGTGTGTGTGTGTGTGTGTGCGTGTTTGTGTTTGTATAAATGCAAGTAATTAATTTAATGGCAGGGCAGTGTAATTGTAAGTATCCCACAAGGCTATAGTGCATGGTAGAATGTCACAAAGTGCCACCCTGCTTAGACAGGTGTTGATAGATCAGTGATGTAAAAGCTTGCTTACTTATTGATTCAAGATGTCAGTGTCAGTCCATCAGTCTTCTTGTTCCCTCTGAGAAGAGCTTGAATTCACAAACAAGAACACAGTCCGTGGTTAGCTGTACAAGTAGAGGACAGAGAACTGAGGAAGCATGATAAATTGAATATGCCAGTAAAACAAAGGAGGTAAATGGTTGATAGCATAGGGTGGTGAAGTAGAAAAGAGGGGGGATTCTGTGAATACAGAGAAAGACTGTGAGTTTCAGAGAAAGCTAGGGAGCAAAAGTCGAAAGCAAAGGGATATTAAAACAGAGAGAGTTCACAGGTTGTCAGGTTTTAGTAAATTATGTAGCAACTGAGGGAGAAACAAGAATACTAGGAATAATGTCACATTTTCAGGACATTTAGCCAAAACAGCAAACTTACAAACAAATGAAAATAAATAAATACATATGTACATTAGGAGAAAACAACTTGAAAACAACAACCTATGTAGTATTCAGGACAGGTTTAGCAGAAAGGTTAACTGATGTAATTGCAGACCTTATAGAAAGCAAGGTGGAAGGTTGAGAAAAAAAACTGATGTGTGTTAGAATACAAAGAAAAAAAAACTAAGTTTCAAATGTAATAGCAATAAGAAGCAGTAGAAATGAGTACATTTTTTCTTTTGCTTTACAACCTTATTCTTAATCTGTCTAAATGTTTACCAGGCTACCATTTCAAATGACTTTGTTCAGCCTATTTACAGAGCATACATAAGTAGAACAAATTACAGCAAACAGTAGGTTCTCTAAAACAAACTGTTACAGAAGAATCTAATGAGATTTTTTTAATTCAAGAAAAGATTTATCCTAACAGCAAATCCGAAATAAAGGGTGGTATATAAACAATCATCTGGAAACATTGAGTGGATTGTCTAAATTGCCTAGATATCTCCTTACTATGTTAGAATTTGCATGTTTTTAATAAAATAATAGTCTCATGATTTAATTCCTGACTAAATTTTGATGCCCCTTTTTCAAAAAGGCAACGCATTTCTTGCACACATTTTAGTAAATTAGTGAGGTTTACTCTAGAATGTGTTATTTTATTGTTTAGTTACAGTCCTAGTTAGCTTATTTTTATTTTAGTTACTTTATTTTTAGTTACCTTTGATGTAATTAGATCTGCTTTGTTAATAATGCTGTGTTTGTATTGGCTATTTGTGCTTGATAATTTCTTTAACTTTTTACACGTTTATTTAAACTTTTTCATATTAACAATAATACTTTTAATTTCTATGGGGATCATTTAGATTGGTGGTGTTTAATTTGGGTGGTTTATGTGTGTGTGTGTGTGTGTGTGTGTGTGTGTGTGTGTGTGTGTGTGTGTGTGTGTGTGTGTGTTTGTGTGTGTTTGTGTGCATTTTGTATGTGAGTATGCGTATGTGTGTGTGTATGTGTTTGTTTAAATTTACTTTTTTTAATTTATAGTAGATGCAAAATGTAGTCTTAATTTCAGTCTATTTTTTGTTTTACTTTACTTTTTGAATTTAAAATAAGTGTATGTTTAGGTTAAGGGGGCTGTTTTAAGAGTGTAGATTCAATAAAGCCTACACGGTCTGTTTACACTGTGCGCACATTGCGCTGCACACACTGTAGTGCACCATTTTGGATTCAATAAAAACCTCTACCATGAAAACAAGGTATGAAAATTGGAATAGTATGCTCATCAACCAATCTAAGATGGAGGAGCTCTTCAACAAGCTATAAAAGAACTGTGTAGACTCAGTGCTGGTTTTTCCTGCGCATTACAAATCCTATTGTAATACAGCCATGGAAAGGAGTCTACACAGAAACAATGTTAGGGGTTGCTGTTGCTTTAATTCATGTGTATGTGCAACAGGCTGAAGTCTATGCTACTGCTGCTGCTAACAGACCAAGTCTAAGAAGAAGAACAGTTTTCATGCCCCAAGTAACTTATCACAACCTACATGACATAGAAATTGTAGAGTGATACAGGGTGGATAGAGACACACTGCAGAAACTCTGCAACCTCTGTTGTTCTCAACTCAGAGCCAGAGCATACCAAGGGGAACCCATCCCGGTGGAGACAAAGACATGTGTAGCACTTAGAATTTTAGCTACAGGTACCTTTCAGAGACACACAGGGGACATGCTGGGGATGTCACAGACATCAGCATCCAGGATCCTCCATCAATTCTTGAATGCTATGCTCCAACATGCTAGTGCCCACATATATTTTCCTCATACTCCTTAGGATAGGGCCAGAAATATGCAGGAGTTCTACCTTGCAGCACACTACCCTAAAGTACTGGTTGCAATAGATTGCACACATGTAGAAATGAAGGCACCACCAGGGAAATAGGGAAGGGTCTACATCAATAGAAAGGGCTTTCACTCTAACTGCCAAGTTGTGCTTAATGCCAAGAGAATCGTCTTGAATATGTGTGCTGGCTACCCTGGCAGTTACCACGGCTCACATATCTGGCACACTTCCCAAACGTATCAGATGTTCACTGGGGGGATATCCTATAGGGTCATTTACTGGGGGATGCAGGTTATGCACTGGAACTGTGGCTAATGACACCCATCAGAAATGCACACAACTGCTGAAGAATGCCACAGTGAACCATAAATATCACAGACTGTGCTTGGGCTGCTGAAGTCACAGTTCTGGTGGATAGATACATCTGGGGGAGCCATGCAGTACAATCCATGGACATGTACTGAAATATTTGCAGTATGTGCCTTGCTCCACAACATCATCCTGTGAATACAGCTTCAGCAGGATCAACAAGGGGAAGGAGCACAAATCCCACCACCAATGCCAAGGTCACCATAGCCACATGCAGGTGAAGTGTCAGAGGGTAAATCAACAGATGGTGTGGGCGTAGGCAGATGTAGATATGCTTAATTTGCCCTTGCATTTGTTAAGAGGCAATGCATAGCACACTCAAACACAACCCAAGAGACTAAAACCTTCATCCTATGCACATACATATAGTAACATTGATGCCAGGTACTTCTCACAACCTTTACCTCCCTATGTATTGGCTGTGTACTGCTTGCATCAGGCAGAGTCAGCCCTGAACTAAAACTGTTGCAGCAGCTGGATTTACAAGGTAAATATTGAACCTGGAGTGCATTGTGTAATAATATGAATGACTGGCATATCCCCGCATTTTGTTAGTTGGTAGTGTAAGCAAGTAAAAGGTGGGAGATTTCTTCAGAAAATACCTTAACATGTGACAACAGAGACTTATTTGACTTATATGTGCCCATTAAGTAGAAGGCCTCAGACATTAAAGATTCACATAGTCATACCTCTCAAAAGTAGTGATGGTCACGGCATGCCCTCAGTCTAGCACCATACATTTGTACTAGAAAATCATTAAAGAGAGGAGTTAGAAAGTAATGAGACACATTGCAGTTTCTGACTTCACAACCCTAACAAGATCATTCTCAATGATGATGGAAACTTTTGATGATATCAAGACCAATATAACTTAAAGGTACAATTACCAGCTCAACATCACAAATGCAGATATACTAAGCACCAAGTCAGCAATGCATCCTGAGCATTAGACACAAAGTTTATGTATCCCTAAGTCCAAAAGATGCAAAACAGGGATATGGCACAGTTATCATCACTTGCACATGGTGCTGGGGGATGGCAGGAAGCCTAGGCTGACACAAAAGGTCGGTGAGTGCATGTGAGTATTAAAGAGAAGCAGGCAGATATTTGGATAAAGCAACAAATGGCCAGTGAAACAAAATGAGTAAAATGAGTTTTAAACTGCACAGTTGAACCATGCAACTGTTTTGTGTGTGTGTGTGTGTGTGTGTGTGTGTGTGTGTGTGTGTGTGTGTGTGTGTGTGTGTGGGTCTGTAGGAGTCTTCCAGGTGAAAATGGCATGTGAGTGTCTGCTTGAGCACAGCCAAGCTTTGTGCTAGCTCTGCATCTTGGTATGTTAGACATGTGTGAGGCATGCATGATAGAGGTGGCAGTTCATCATTGGCAGCCCTGACCATGAGAACTGGCTCTGCCAGGAGCTGCACTGGCACATCCATGCTCACAGTCAGATGCATTGCTGCTACCTGAATGCAACTGATTTCTGCTGGATGACATCCCCTCACTAGTACACCCAGGGCCACGACCCCATGGCTGCCACGTCTGGGTGTGGACAGCTCAGTAACCAACAGAGCAGTGGAAGTACTGCAACACTGGAAGTGGTATTGGGCATGGCCATGTTGGCTAACAGCAGATGATGTGGCTGACCTATTCCCATGAGGATGCCATCCCCTTCCCAGCAGTCATTCCCTCGCAGACACTGTTCATTCCAATGTGTCATTCATCTAATTAATTGAATTGGCAACACAATGGAGGCAGTCATGCTTGTCAGCCTGTGCCACATTTACAATGCTAAGCATTTCTTTGAAGCACTTATGGAAATGTGCCTGTGCCTCCATGACAGCCCTAAACATATGCTGAGTGGCACAGGAAGAGAAATCTGGATCAGGTGGAGAATGGATAGCAAGCCTCCTCCAAGCACCCCTAACAACCCTCCTGTGTAACACCTCACCCACACTTTGGCTACAGCTAGAGCTTGCAGACAATGAAGTCACAGTAACCACACTTCCGTGATCAATTGCCTCACCCTCCACCTGTCCAATATCTTTGGGCTCACTGGAATTGGTAGGCATAGGCTTACTGGCTGTGTCAGATGGAATTTCAGGGGGTAGCTGTATGTCAACCTCAGTATCAGATTCAACATTTGCACCCCCTGGCTGTGCCTCTGTTTGGCCACCATCATCATAAGAGTCTGCTGGTTCTCTGACATCAGGTGGTAGAGGTCCCACACTTCCACCGTCAGGATCACCTGTGATAATAAGCAACAAACAGGAATAATTAATACCTACACTACTATAGTCCAATATTATCTAACAAATTAACAGTGCTGCCACTATTAGAAAGTACAGCAATACACATAACAATCCTGACATTAACACCACACACTAAAATATTTATTTGAATTGCTCATCAGTGCTAACATAAAAATGTTTGGCTTACCATGTGCAGATGAGGATATCCTCTGTATGCCAGATGGTGTTGGAAGAAGTTAAGCAAAAGTTAAGGACAACATTATCACAATTAACAGTAACACAGGGGGTAATACTTTTTCCCCCTTATATGTCCATTAACTATACTTTCAACAAGAACTTGGATGACAACTCCAACCTAAGCCCATATGTAATCAATCAGAATGTGTTGTTAATTGTAGCAATCTTTACCCCCCCCAAAAAAAAAATCTTGCGAAACAGAACTAATGTATTAATTTAAATTGTTTTACTATACAACAGTATTTAACAATTGAGATACAAAGCCTACCTGGAACTCCTCCCGGGACATGCTTGCTGTCCCTGAAATAGTAGCACCAATGCCAAGGACATGCTGTTCTCTACTTTCCTGGGAGCTGTCTGGATCCCTGACAGTGGACAAGAACTCTATGTTTGTTGTTAATGGTGGCTCCCTATAGCAGGCCCCACCAGTATCCATTCATGGGCCACTGCAGCTGCTCTCCGCCGTGCAGCTGAAATCATGTCAGTGGCCCTATGGTGTACCTGGTCATATGTCCTGCTGTGTCCAACCATTGCATTAATGCCTGAGATGATCTGCTGCTAAAATCTACAAACATTTTGTCGTTTATACTTCATATATTGCTTTGCTTCATTTGAACTACTTTTTCCTTTTATTTGTTTCAGTTCCCCACTGCAAAGCTGTTTGTGTGACAAAGATGGATAATGCATCCCTACTGTGTTCTGAAGGTTGATTGGAGTGAAAGTTCAAATCCAGACTTATGTAGAAATATGTCATGTGTACTAACATTTTGTAGTGTGTATGTAATAGGTTATTTTCCCTCATTTCAACTATGTTTCCCATTTTTTTCTTTTTTTTTGGGGGGGGTGACCATTGTTTGTGTGATGTGTGGCTTAGTGCAAACATGGGAAATGGAGAAAATGAATGCCAGGTTTGGCTATGTTTATCTTGTTTGCATGAATTGTGGCAGTGTGCAAACCAGACTACATACCCACCCAGGAACCAGACAAATGTCTGCAGAACACCTGCAAAAAGGGCATATGTAAAGGGGCAAAGGTCAAAAACAATACATTGTTGCAGTTTCTGTATTTCATCAAGCAACTGTGCTTAGCGGTGTTGCACAGTGGTTAGCAAGGTTCCCCAGGAGAACAGATGGTTCTAGGTTCTAGTACAGGGTGTGCAACCTTTTTTTAGCTGTTGTGACAGTGCAGTTTATAGCAATGAACTGAAAAATAGGGAAGTATTATTTCAACATTCTTGTGGAAACAGGTGTAAGTGTAGGACTGTCATACACATGGTCTCAGGTTCTAATATAGGATATTCTCTGCAGTTTTACTGTTGTTCCACTTCCCATTATATTCACTCAAACTTATAACACTTTAAATAGTGGAGCTGATATGAATTATATGTATAGTGGATGAGGCACCATTATTGCGTTTTCAGATGTATGACTGAGGGTATACTGTGTACTATATTTCTATAAGTATAATTCTGCAATCTGGACTTGCATGGCCTTCACAATTACCTAAGACAGATACACAAATGGATCTTTATTCAATAACCTTGTCAGGTCACACACATACATGAGTAACAGCTGAAACTGTCACCTGTATTTATGTATGATTCCTGACTATATCTGACAATGTCTGAGCAGCACGTCTTCTGTGGCAAAGATGGCCAAGATGGAAAATCAATGCTGTAGAAAAGTAGAAGAAAATGTTTTGTCTCTTATGCCTAGAATTTAATCCCACACTGTAAAAATCTATTTTTATCAGTGTTGTTGTTGTTGTTGTGTCTTTCGGCTCCGGTCTGCTAATGTTTGGTAGTGGATTTTTATGTGCCAAGTTACCAGCCCTGATGTATAAAGGCAAAAAAATGTGTCAGGTCATTATATTTATGCCTCCAGTGCATGTCTGCAAGTTTAACTCTCCTAACAGCTTCTAATGTCCAATAAATATTTCCAAGCTACATCAGTATACACCCCTCAGACTAAGGACAAGTGTTAGATTAACTTTTCAATTTCAATTTAATTCCTCCCTGCTTGGCACTCCTGCTCTCCACTTAACATCTCACAAATGCAGTTGACATTGTTGCATGAGTTTACACACTACCAGTAAACATGACAACTGGAATTGGTTGGAAAAGCATCAGTTTCCATTGATCTAGTTCAGCTCGTAGACATGGTTCACACTGGAGAGGAATTTGCCAAGTTTAGGTCACAAGTGGGGTATCCAGGAGTCTACCATTTTTATTGGACTCCTGGCAAAGCACCACAGCCAAAGACTTCTCCAGGGGGACTATTCTGGCTCCCAGCACAAGTCTGAGGCATGGAATAGTTGTCTCAGGCTGTATCCAGTCCCACTGGTATGCCATGCACTGGAGAGCAATATAGGCATCATTTCAATGACCTATGCAGGAGAAAAATGGATACTCTCAGCCATTGGTTGCATGAGTTTGAGACTGCGGACATTCCACAGCTATGTAAGTATGACAATAAGAGCACTTGTAAGACTTAGAAGGCTAAATATAGGCAGGAATGGTATGCATAATGCTCTTCTATTCTTTTCTGTTCTTTCTCCACCTCCCGACAAACGTGAGTTCAATCAGCTAGCTGATGTTGCTCGACTGGAGAAACTGAGGGAAGCAAGTAGTATGTATGCAGCAGAAGGGAAGAGTTATTGTAGCTTTAAAAGTTAAAGATAACTTTTTTGGTCTTTTGTACAGTTGTGTCAATTTGAGCATGCATATCCCAACTGTAAAAGCAAGTATGCATGCATTAGTATGTAGCACAAGCTACCTGTTGGAGTCGAATAAGAGACTGTAGTCAGAGGTTTTGGGTTCAAATACCACAATTCCCAAGTATACAGTACTGTTATTTATTCAATAATATTTACATTAAATTAAAGTGCTATACCAGTAGCACAAATGCCTTGCTGTAAACTGTAATCTGTATAACTGGAACATGCATATGTACAATATATGCATATTTCAAGGATTACTTTCAACAATCTGTAGTATAGTGTGTATCTGTTAGGATGTATAGTTAAATGTAATACTTCAGATAAAAGAGTTGTATAATTGTGTTAAAGCATTGCATGTCACATATGGTACTACTTTTATCTCTTTTTTTTTTTCTCTCTCACTACCTGTGCTCTCGGGGTAGCACTGCCTTGGCAGCTGGTACAGGGGTACCCTCAGGGATCAGTGGCAAGGCTGGTGATTTCATCACCTGCTGGGAGATGCCAGGGATGGTGCTTAAGTTCATGCACTGCACCATTGGTGTACGCCTACACTGGATAAAGAGGCTGCTCTCCCTCATAGTGCATAGGAAGAGAAGATGTTAAGTACTCTAGCCAACAGAGAAGTAAGGGGACAGTGATTACAGTCCAGTGGGTGAAAACTTGATTCTCACTGTCTCCAAATTTGATGCCCATGAGCCTGCATTGCCCCTCCTTCACTCCAATCATGGTGTCCCCCAAACTTTTGTGTCCATCACCATCCCTGTCTCTTGTCTTGTTTGTCTTGTTTGTTTGCATTTGCTTCCTCACTTACCCAACTCACCTTACCCAGACATACCTATGTCCCTTATTGAATTAAAAAACAAAATGGGCTCCTGTCCCACAAAAAATAATCATCACATATATAGCTCTCCATTTCACACACATGTCTTCCTGACACACTTGATTTGGTCCAATCGGCTATACAACATGAATACATTGTTGTCAACCCTCTTTCTGGAGTTGACAGACCAAATTAATCTAATATTCTGCACATATGATCAGTTTTTACTGTTGAAGAAATGGATAGTGTCTTTCCTATCTCCCTCCTGCACATTCTTGCATTGCTTTCCCATTGTTCTTACTGCTGCTTGCTCCCCATTTCACCACTTACCTATCTACCCCTTTTTAACACCTACAATCTGGTCAAAAAATAGAATCACGCATAAACATAAGTAGAAGAAAAAGCAATGAATCCCTTCATTTTTTGGCCTATATGTTTGCGCGAAGTTTCACATCTTGTAGCAATGCCAAGAGACATTCAGTGGTGGTACAATGCTGCACTTATCTCAGTGCAATCTCACTTAACCCCACTGGGCTATGCCAACACACAGCAACCGATGTACTATAAAAAAATAATGTCATTATATTTTCACTGATCATTTAAAAGTCTTACATACATCTGGATTTGAACCCAGTATCATGCAGTTTGTGTTTGCACACTGCTTAGCTATGTCCAAACAGGGAAAGTATATCTCACATGCACAAACACTTTGCCAACTGTTGCACAAACCAGATGCTTGCCACACTATGGAAAAGTAAATAGCATCATGTATTGCTGCTGTTTTCTGTCAATTTCTTGTGTATGACATGAAATTACATGTGGAAACATAACAAATTGAATGCTGTGTCTAACAATATGTCACATATTTACAATACAGCCATGTGTTTCCTCCCCCCATGCACTGCAACCCTGGTGTAGCAGTACATTTTTACTCATATATCACCTACACTACAGAAATTAATATCAAATGTGTGAAATGCAATGCACATCAATCTGTTAATATGAAGAACTATCAAAGGCAAAAAACAGGTAGTCCACCACAGATATACGAACGATGAAATTAAAACTTTATTTCCACAAACAACACTTCATGAACTGGATAAGCGTTTTCAGCAGTTATGCCTTCATCAGATCCTAAAACAAAAATCCTAAAATCGCTTATTTAAAGCATCTCTGTCCAATCAGCATAAAAAACTTCATCCAATGATAAAAACAAGGTTCGAAAAACCTATTAAAAACCGGCACTTCAAACCCATCTTCCCTCATCCATGAATCAGATCTATGAAGTCCAACACACCTCTTTATTAACCAATCTGATTCTTTCTAAAAGCTTCCTGTTGAGGAGAATTCTCTAATCAAAAGATTTAAAAAACTGCTCAATAAGGCCTAAAATGCTAATTCGGCAACATTTAGAGAGCAAATCTCAAGAGTTCATTGCACTGTCCATAGATAGGCAATTCTTTCACATTCAGCCTATCAAAGGTTGGCTCATGTTCCTAAGTCCGCCAATTATAGTCTTTGCCGAAACTTTTGTATTATTTTCCATATTATGGGGAACCACCAAATACATTAACATAAAGAACTCAATAATAATTCGTCCTTCCTAGATCATCATTAACCATTCAAAATCAAGCCTCTTGTTGCACTCACTGTAAAGCTCAAAATTTTGTTTGTTTCAACGAATCCAATTTATAAAAGCAGGCACACCTCCTTGTTAGCCAATCTGATTCTTTCTAAAACTTCCTATTTAGAAGAATTCTCTAATCAAAAGGTAGGAAGAACAGCCCAATGGGGTCTGAAATACAAATTCGATAGCATTTAGAGAACGAATCCTAAAAGTTCATTGCACTGTCCATAGGCATGCAGCTTTTTCGCATTCAACCTATCGGAATTTGGTTCACATTCCTATGTCTGCCAGTCACAACCCTCACCAAAACATCCACATTGTAAGCTTCCATGTTGGGTAAACCTCCACTCATTTTCATAAAAAGAGGACTCAATAGTAATTTGTCCTTCCTAACACTGTCCACAGACATACAGCTCTCTTGCATTCAGCCTATCAGAACTTGGCTCACATTCCTATATCTGCCAATCACAACCCTCATCAAAACTTCCACAATGTTGGCTTCTGTGTTGGATAAACCTCCAATCCCTTTCGTAAAAAAAGAGGACTCAATAGTAATCTGTCCTTCCTATATCATCATTTGGCCAATCGAGATCAAGCATCACATTGCACTCGTTGTAAGGTACATAACTTTGTTGTTTCAATGAACTAAATAACTACAGCACACAAATCAAGTGTGAGATAATCATAACCTTCAAGGAGTAGTTCAGCAACCCAATAACTATCCTCATTGCAAAAACATTCATTTTATCCAGTTTTGAATAGGAATGTACATGTTATGTATACCATAAGTGAGTCCTTCAAACCAAACAGAAATGTAATCTTTAGAAACTTCCTTTTGGCATTAGAATAATATTTGATGAATTCTTTGACAGAAATGAAGGTCAAATAAAGGCCATAAACATTGGGTCTGAATAAAGAACATAGAACTAGCTCTTTATATTTAACCTCCGTTCTTTAAGAAATGGTTTTAATGGAATAAAGCCATTAAGTCCTGGAAAACAATCCGCTTTTAGATTCATGATCCATTTTGCTTCGGCAGCCTTAGTTTTATTGAACAAATCACCTCCTCTCATAGTTTCTTTAGTCATAGAAATCACCATAAATTTGAAGTTATGTGTAGGATTATCCTTAATGTGTGTATAGAGGGCATTGGTTTCCACTTTATTCCTGAATTCAGATTGATGCTTAAACATGCGTTCTTTGAACCTTCTATTAGTTTTCCCGACATAAAAAGCCAGGCAAAGGATGCAAGTAGCAATGTAAACAATGTTCTTACTTATACACTTAGCATTTCCAAAAAATCTATAGATCTTCCCTGTTCTCAGGTGAATAAAAGCATTGGTGGTATTGATGACAGAACATGCCTTGCAAGCACAACATTTGAATGTTCCTAGATGAGATTTAGCAGATGATTGGACATTGTGTGTTATGTCACTCTTACACAGCAAACGCTTTAGATTCTTTTTATTTTTATAGGCAAACTTAGGGGTCTCCCCTACTACTGCTCTTAACTTGGAATCTGATGTTAAAATAGGCCAATATTTCTTAATTATTCTGCATATCTCATAATTATCTGTACTATAGGTACTATTCAGTCTTGTCACAGTCTCATCACGGGTTTCTCTTTGACCATCAACTGATTGCTGGAACCTGCAGTTACTTCCTGCTCATTCCTCTGTGAATATCGTACAGAGTAGTATCGTCTACCTTTATTGTTGCAAAAACCAACATCATTAGCCTGTTTCCTCTGGTTAACACCAATACTATATCCACGTTCTTGAAATCTTGAATCAACCTAGCTTCTTCCTGTCGAAAAACCGCATCATTGGTGCAAAGCCTGGATATATGTGTGGTCTGATTGTCAATAATATTCTGAAAGATATGCCTTGGATGCATGCTGGAAAAATGCAGCATATGATTACGCCACATTGGTTTCCTAAAAAGCATGGTATGAATACCTTCTTTGCTATCCAACAACACTTTAACATCCAAGAACTCAACTTTTTCTTTAGACAAATGAAGATCAAATTTCAAAAAGTTAGTTGTCTTACTTAGGTAGTCAACAAAATCTCTGATTCCTTGTTCATGTCCTTACCACAAAAGAAAAATATCATCCACAAATCTATTGTATAAGATGATATTCTCATTCCAAATATTACTTCCATTCATTTTCCCAGTGTGCCAAAACAAGGTTTGCATAACTATTGGTGCAGGGAGTGCCCATGGCTACCCCCACCTTTGCCAATAGTAACTTTTATCATAGTTGAATACGTTATTTTCCAAGACTACATCAAGTAAATTACAAATCACAAACAAGTATTTTCCTTCTTCTCTGAGTATATCTCGAATTGCTTCAATGCCATATGAATTTGGTATTGACATAAAAGACTATGCACACCCATTGTCACTAGAAACAAATCATGGAAATCCTTCTTACTTTCCATTACTTCATATAGCTGGTGTAAGCATTGTGCTGTGTCTTTAATAACTGTTGTGGCTCCCAGTAGAAGCTTCTTGAGTTCTCCCTCTAAAAAGATCGACAGAGGCTCAGTCAACCAACATCTCCCTGCTACAATAGGTCATAATGGTGGCCTTGAACAATTTTTATGTATCTTAGGTAATCCACTGATACTGGGTACCACAGGATGTTCCACTATGAAAAAATCATAGAGCTCTTTAGTTTTGCTCCTACTCATCAGCATCTCATATAGGAGGTCATCAATTCTTTTCTTCATTGTGTCAAGTTCCTTCTTCTTGATAATCAGATAAGTAGTTTAATCACTGAGCATCTCTTCCATAGTGTCCATGTATTATGTTGCATCCATTATAATCCTACACATAACTTCAAATTTATGGTGATTTATATGACTAAAGAAACTATGAGAGGAGGTGATTTGTTCAATAAAACTGAAATTGAATTGGCAAAATGGATCATGAATCTAAAAGCAGATTGTTTTCCAGGACTTAATGGCTTTATTCCATTAAAACCATTTCTTAAAGAATGGAGGTTGGATGCCAACATCTTCTCTTCAACATGCCCTGCAGATGTCATCCACTATAAGTTGACCTGCAGTCTTGTAAAAGTCATAATTGTGCCGTGGCACATGAGTAAAGTTCTGAGTTCTGTAGCCTGTGTACTTAAATTGGTAAGGGTTCTGTTCTCACTGCAGTCAACTGTGTGTGTGTGTGTGTGTTTAGCCTGAAGAGCAGAAATATGTTTCCTACAGCTACCACTCCAAATCCCATGGATTGACAGTTTTTAAATATTTGCATATGCATACACATCCACTTCATGCAGGCCTCTCAACATTGTCTCTCCAACATGCCCTGCTGATGTCATCCACTATTAGCTGACCTGCAGTCTTGTAAAAGTCAGACTTCTGCTATGGCACTTGCATAAAGTATTGCGTTCTGTAGTTAGTGTATTTAGATAGGTAGGGGTTCTGTTCTCATTGCCATCGACTTTGTGTGTATGTGTCTAGCAGAAAGAACAGAAGTGTGTATCCTATAGTTACAGCTCCAATCCCATGGATTGACAGTGTTTTGAAACCTGCACATACCAACACATCCATTTCTTGCAGACCTCCCAACATCTTCTCTCCAGTATGCTGTGCTAATGTCATCCACTATAAGTTGACATGCTTTCTTCTAAAAGTCAAACCTGTGCCATGGCACTTGCATAAAGTACTGAGTTCTATAATCTGTATACTTAGGCAGGGGTTCTGTTCTAACTGCAGTCAACTGTGTGTGTGTGTGTGTGTGTGTGTGTGTGTGTGTGTGTGTGTGTGTGTGTGTGTTTAGCCTGAAAAATAGAAGTGGCCATCCTACAATTACCACTCCATTCCCATGAGTTGACATTGTTTTAATACTTAGACTTGCCTACACATCCATTTTATGCAGACCTCCCATCTTCTCTCCAACATGCCCTACTGATGTCATCCACTATAAGATGACCTGCACTCTTGTAAATGTCAGACTTCTACCATGGTGCTTGCATAAACCACTGAGTTCTGTAGTTTGTGTACTTAGATAGGTAGGGGTTCTATTCTCACTGCTGTCAACTGTGTGTGTGTGTGTGTGTGTGTGTGTGTGTGTGTGTGTGTGTGTGTGTGTGTTTATGCTCTTACCTTACATTACAGGGAGCCTTTTCCACCAGCATGTAAGAGTTAATTACCAGCTGGGTGAGTTTCTCAATTATCCCTGCATGGGGGATTGTGTCCAAACCATAGGCCAGATCAGGATAGCCAAATTCCCCTCACCAGACACTGCTGATGCCATCAGCTATAAAGTGTCTTAGACACTCTGAGTCAGACATGAGCTGTGGAACTTGCCTTAAATAAAGAGTTCTGTAGTCTGTGTATTTAGATAGGTAGGGGTTCTGTTCTCACTGCAGTCAGCTGTGTGTGTGTGTGTTTGTGCTCCTGATTAACATTACAGAGAGCCTTTTACACCAGCATGTGGGACACTGCTATTACCATATTATCATCACGAGACACTGCTAATGTCATCACAGGCCATAACACTTACACAGTTCACAGCTTTCATCACACCAATAACTGAGTACAATGCACTCTTCTTCATGTACCTCCCTACACAACTTCCAGTGATGTGTAACTGAAGCGTACCACCTTTGCCAAAGTGAGCTGTCAAACATCTTATTGGTCATACCTACATATTCTTTTTGTGGCATAAACATTTCTGTCTGATGATGTGACAGTGTGGATTGTGTTTTATATGTGTGTTTTATATATATATATATATATATATATATATATATATATGTATATATATATATATGTATATATATATATATATACATATATATATATATACATATATATATATATATATATATATACATATATATATGCCATGCACACCAGTCAACTAGCCTGTATTGTTCATAATGTCACATACAGGTATAGCAGTGTCTCTCCTAACACATCCAGCAGATGTTACAGTGTCAGGACAGTGTGCGTGATTACCCTCATAGAGTGCAGACATGTCATAATAGTTGTAAAAGTGTGTTTGTGCAGAACCCTCTTTGATTACTCTAAATCACATATGTTTTGTCAGAGACATGGGATTACTGCTAGTATATTCTGATATTTTCCATAATTGTGTGTGCTTCTTGTAATGTTGTCCATGAGCCTTTACCTGTGTCGCACTAGCTGGAGACCTCTGCTGAAATTACACTGATATTCAGGCAAATCAGTTTGCACAGCTTCACAAAATACACCCTATCCCAATTGTAAATAAAATCCCTGATGTCTTCTGCATTGTTCATGTGAGGATGCTTATCTCACACAGACATCCTCCCAATTGTTATGTCACTTTGTGTGATAGTCACATAATTCACATTTTTACTGTGCAGCCCTTACTGTACCATAGTGATATGTGATTGGTACTGCTGCTACAAACGTCTTCCATTGACATGCCCTCATCTGCTGTACATTAGGTTGTTTCACCTGTCCTCTTTCCCTGTGTTTCTTCCTACAATTCATCTGTGTGTTCCTATTCAATACACACACCTCCCCTGACTGTTTATTTTACATGGCAGTCCATGTAACCTTACAGATCATTTGCACAACTTCACTACAGAATGCCAAGAATGGGATTTCACAATAATCTGCACTGTAGATACACTGTCCTGTACTCTGTTTGTACCATATACTTAACACTCATACCTCTCAACTGTACAGATTTTCAAAGAATGTCCAGATAGTTTCCTTTATATCTTTTGGTATGTTCCTTATCAAATTTGTGGTTTTCTGCTATATCACTGGGAGGATCACAGGACTGATGTGACTCAGTAATTACAGACATTTCAGTTTCAGACTTCAAATCCTTCAGAACATGTATCTTAACACAAAGCCCTGGTTATTCTACCACATTTCTAAAGAGCAAATATGTCCCTATTTCTCAGTGATTGTCCCCCCATTATGTTGGCCTTTGTCCAGATGTCCTGCAGTAAGAGATTGAGAGCTATCTGTTAAACCCTAGTGATCATTGTGACATTCCGTGTAAAACTGTGGCCCTTCAGTTCATAGGTTCATGTGTTCACAGAACAATACTAGGCTATTGGCCCGAAGGCCCTTATAAGCCTAGCAAAGAATTTCACCCATGTTCCCACAAAGTCAGCACCTGTTTTCCCTGTCTATCAGGGACACAGGTGGGATCCCAGGGATATATTTTCTGTTTCCCATCCAGTCATCCAGGTTCTTCTTAAAGAGGGCTAGTGAGGTAGTCTGTTTGACATGGAGAAGAAGTCTATTCCACAGATGGGGGAGTTGTTGGGACACAAATCTATTCCACCAACAAGTTCTATTAATGCCACAGACCAGGTTGAGACTTTGCATGCAGGTAGTGTGAGTGGAGTTTGACTTACAGATATGTAGCAACTCCATCAAGGCTGAGTCTTAGATGGCCTTGTATGCCAGACATAAGTCACCTCTGAGCAGTCTGTATGAGACTAAGTACAGGGTAAGTGCTTTTAGCCTCTCTGTATAAGATAGGTATTTCAGACCCTGGATTTTCCTGGTCAGGAAACTCTGTGGTCTCTCCAACTGCTGCATGTGCTTGATAAGAGAAGAGTACAGGGATGTTATGACCTCCATGTTCATGGATGAAATACCCTAACTTATGAGGTGGGCCATGTAGAAATCCTTCCATACAATGGAGGCAACATGGTGGTCAAAAGTCAGGTTGCTATCAACTTGGGTGCCCAAGTCCCTCACAACTGATTGCGTGCTTAGTACATTGTTATTAATGTGATAATTAGTAGGGACACCATTTCTCACAAAGGGGATAATAATGCATTTCTTTGCATTCAGTTTGAGGCCATGCTTCTGGCACCACTCATTAGTTTGGCACCAGTCATTAGTTTGGTTAAGGCCCTCTTAGAGGATGTTCACGTCATTAGGGGAATTTATGACAGTGCTCAGTGCTCTGATTTAAACAGGATTGATATCTGTGTTCACTTACATGGCCACAAAATGTTGCATATTTATGTTTAAATGCAGAGAATGGTGTGAATATGCAATGAGCACTGCTGCTCACCGAGCACACGTAAACTCCGTGTAGGCTTCAAGCCCAGTCTGCATGGAGTTTATTGAATCCCAGGGATATTTTTTCTGCATTTTAATAAATGGTGAATGAGGCTCATGTTTCTGTGCTATTCATTTACTTTTTTTCTGCACTTGTATGCTAAAGTATCAGTAAATTTGGATTTTAAAAGTTGCTTTGGTGAGTTGCATGTTTAGGAGGTGTTTTCATATTTTTATTGTGTATGCAGGAAGTAAACATTTATTTACATGCTGTAAATAGATTAAATATGTCAGATTTATGGAAATTCTTTTAGTATTCTTTTTAGTTCTATGCCTGTGCCAACAAACAAGATTCACTTAATCAGACTTGGCCAAATTTGTTTCCTTATACCAGTATCCACAACACAAGTATGAAAAGCATCCTGTGAGGCTGTCATCCTGGCAGCCAAAAGAGGCAACATTTGCCATTAACCACAACAGTGGACTTTTTGTTTTAAGGCCCTGACCCCACCACTTAGGCAGGGAACATGTTCTGTAAACAGAGAGTAAAATATATGTTTGCAATAGTTTTATTGTTGTTATTAAATAAACATAAATACAATATTCACAACATTTAGTGTAGTAAAGGTTATACGTCCCGCTCAGTTTATCCCTACTTATAACTCTGTTAGAATCACTGCTGTTCTTACTCATAATAAATTACTTTCCATTCATATGGACTTTGTTCTAGCTTGGTTTCAAATTGATCCCTTCCAGCATTTATATCCTCTTAGTAAACGATATCCCTTACCTTTCATGGTTTGAGTGAAAACGAAAGTTCAACACTTCTAAACATAATTAATTTAACCTTTTAACTTTTTTATAATCAGTTGATATAATGTAAATAAGTATTGAGCATGGATACAATTTCTTTTTCTTTCTATGGTGAAAGCCTTAAAGCTCTTTTTTTTCCTCAATTTGTTTTTTTTTTATTTTTCAAATACAGTTGAATAAATTCCATAGTATTTGTATATAACATCTTAAATAACTATGTACACTATTTGCATCAGCCTGACACTACAACAGAGCTCAATATATACAATCACTTTATAGGTATAACAATCCAGCTATCAGAGTCTATCTGTTCAGTTATTGTAAAGTGTCGATTAATGATAATACTTTTTTTCCATGGATTGTTAATAAATGGCTTAGGATGAATCCTTATTTCTTTAATTTTAATTTCCAACAATGCTATTGTCTTCAGTAGGCTGTACAAGTCTTACAAAGTTGGTATTGTGTTTGTATTCCATCTTCTTGTTATACACTTCCTTGAGATTGCAAGTATTGTCCAAACTAGATACATATTTGACTCATTCAAATGATGACCTTCGTACACATTTAATAATACTAGAGCTTTAGATAAGTTAAATGATTCATTAAATAAAGCTTGTAAAAAGTTTTTAATACCATTCCAAAATTGCTTAATTTTAACGCAGTCAAAAAAAATGTAATTCCATTCTGCTCTGTGTATTGTTCACACCTCCAACATATTCCCTTTGTGGAAGAATTCATTTTAGTAATTCTATCTGGAGTTAAGAATGCTCTGTGCAAGCATTTCCAATTAAAAACTTTCCAGTATTGTGTAAAGGATGTATGTTTTATTAATAATAAAGTATTTCATTTAATTTCTTTAGTTAGCTGCAATGAGTGTCCATTTGTTACATAATTCCAATATGAGGAAGTGGGTGTTGTTTTATAATTTATCAATATCTTATAACATTTCGAAATACTATTTCCCATGTCATAATAATTATATATAATTTCATATAGGTATTTTGTAAGTTTAGATATTTCTTTAAATGAAGAATTACTAATTATTCTACATAAATCTTGCAAATACATCAGAATGCTTTGCATAGTTAGCCAATCTTGTTGTGCAATTTTGTATGTTGTTTCTATTGTTTGCATATCCAGAACTTTTACTTCTTTGATACATTGAAACTAACAAACAAATCCTTTCTGCTCCCAGGAATTAATTATTTATCTGTATATTTTATGTGGATAGCTCTTTGTAACTATGAATGGTGTTAAACGATCAAACCAGATTTTTAAATCTATATCTGCATTAATAATTTTTCTGAATGAGTCAATGTAATAATTAATCATAGAAGTTTTAGTGAGCTTAATTATGTTATATTGCATACTAATACATATGTGCTATGTGAAATTGTTTTTATCTGTTATCTGAATTTTTTTTAAATCAAGTTCATTTATTGAAATTATAGTTAGTAATTCTTTCCAATTTGCAGAATAATTTGGACTTTTCCAGTCTGAGATAGTTTTAGCTATTGATGCTTTTATATATGTTTCTATATCAGGAAAGTTTAATCCTCCCTGTTTCTATGTCCTGATATGATGTATTAAAGCTATTCTGTTTCTTTTGGGAAACCATTAACATTTTATTAGGCATGAGTGTATTTTGAGTATATTCCTTTCTGGTAACAGTTGCATTGCCAAAGCTATATCTAGAATCTTGGGTAGTAAAACCATTTTTATTAACTGTAGTCTATCTTCAAATGTTAATATTAGTTTGTTCTACTTTTCCACAGAGATTTTAATTGCATTGATGATATTATTGTAGTTTTTTGAGACTAATTCATTACTATCCTTGCATAACTGAATTCCTAGATATTTTAAGGTAGATTCCCTATAATGTGATTCCCCTTTGTCTGCAATTCTTTTTTTATTTAAAAATAAACATTTTGATTTTGATTTATTGAAATGGAGCCCTGCAGTCTTGTAAAATGTGTCAAATAAACTATAATTCTTCTAATGTCTCTTTTGTATTGGATAATGTTAATAATATGTCATCAGCAAAGAGCATTACTTTAGAATTGTATTGTTCATTAACATCTACTCCTTCGATTTTTGTATTGTTACATATTGAATCTGCCAATATTTCAATAGCTAAAGCAAATAGAATTGGTGACATGGGACATCCTTGTGTATAGATTCAGAGGTGAAAGGACCTAGCTTAACACACGCTAAATTATTCATATATAAATTCTTTAGTAGATGAACAAAGGAAAGAGGAAGTTCAAATAACACCAGAATTTTGAATAAATAGTCCCAATTTAGGGAATCAAAGGCTTTCTCTATATCTAAGCCAATTATGAGTGTTTCTTTATTTTCTTTATTAATATAATCTATAAGAGAAATTATCCTTTTAATATTGTCATGTGTGTGTCTGTGATATATAAATCCAGTTTGATTGTTATTTATTGTTTTGAATAGTGGTATTTTCATTCTGTTAGTTAATATTGTCATAAATATCTTATAGTCATTATTTAATAATGCTATAGGTCTATATGAGGTACAGAGGTTTGGGGATTTGTTTTCCTTTAGGATTGGTGAGATTAAGGAATATCTCCAAGAGCGTGTGACTGAATTTCTAATAGAGTTTTATGGAAGAGGGATAGTATCTTTAAAGGAAAAAGCTTATATATTTCCATAATTATGCCATCTATACTTGGAGCTTTATTATTTTTACCTTATTTTATTGCATCCCTAATTTCTTTGTCGGATATGGGTGCTTGCATCTAGTTTTAATTTTTCTGGTATTTTTTTTTTATATTAGAACATTTTTCATCTAGATTTAATTGATCGATATGTATATTTTCTTTTTGGAAATGTTCCATATAGTGATTTCTATAGACATCAAGAATGTCACCTATATCCAAGACATTTCTCCCTTTCTTTTCATGGAAGATACTTTTAATGTTATTAGCTTTTGATTGTATTTTGATTCTTGTGGATAAATCATGTAGATATTTGGGAGAAGTGGCAAAGGTATTAATATTTAGTTTTTCTAAAGCTAAACTAGTTTTGTGTGTTAGAATTTCATTGCATTTATTGTTTAACACTTCTAGCTTGTTAGAATTTCATTGTATTTATTGTTTAATACTTCTACTTTCTTTTTCAACTCCAAATGATTTTTTCAGCTTTTACTGATAAAGGTTTGGATTGTAGATCTAATAATTCAGAATCCCATTCTCTGATTTGTTATACCAAGTTAGGGTTTTACCATATATGTAAGCTTTTAATTAGTCCAATTTCATTATTTTATTTATCTATGTGGTATAATTAATATCTAAGAAGAACTGTAATTCAGATAATAACCAGAGTTTGAACTCTTTAATTTTAGTTATATATGCTGGAATTCTGGAGTTAGAGATTAATGGTTTGTACCCATTTTGAACTTTTAATATCAATGAATTGTAGTCTGAAAAGGGGCAGGGAGTGATTGAGAAATTAATGATTTTAGAGTATAAGTCATGGGCAGCAAATATTTTATTCTAGTTTGGGCACTAAGTCTGTGATCTTGATGGGAAACAACAAAGATTTATCTTCTTTAAATTTGAAAGTATTGACAAGATGAAATGATTCTACCCACTTGTATAAAGCTTTTGATACAGCAGATGTATGCAGCAGACTTTTATTTGTAATTTCGGAAATAACAAATATACAATTAAAATCTCCTCCTAATATTAAGTTGGGTTTAAAATTATTGGAAATGACATCCAAATTTTTTTAACAGTTCCTGATTCAATGCCTGGGAACCAGTATAGATTGGCTTTTATATTTATCTAATACTAATTCCATAAGGCATTCTTTATCTTCATACTTATAAATGATTTCTGGGTTAATCACAGTTGTTTTCCATAAAATTGTTACCCCTTTTGTCTTTGTCTTATAAGTGGATTGCGCCAATATCATATATTATTTAGGATTCCATTTGTAATTGTCATTTGTTTTGAAATGACTTTCTTGAAGAAAGACAATCTGTGCTTTCTTCAGTTTTAAATATTTCAGTAGATTTGATCTCTTGCTAGGATTGTTTATGCCATTGGTATTTAAAGATAATAAAGTTAAATCCATCTTAGGTTCATAGGTTCATAGGTTGGTACTAGGCTATCGGCCCTGAGCCTATGAAAGCCTAGCGATAACAATTCCCTGGAATTTTTTTCCCCCACAATATTTACTTCTCTGGGCCCCTGTCTAGCAGGGTGACTGACATGATCCCTGGGGTGAATTTCCTATCTCCCATCCAATCATCAAGGTTCCTTTTGAATAGGGCCAATGAGGCGCTATGCTTGACATGTATGGGCAGTCTATTCCAGAGTATGGGGAGTCTCTGGGTCAGGAACCTATCCCTCCAGCATGTTTTGTTCATTGTGATGATAAGGTTTAGATCCCTGGAGCGTGTGGCTCTGAAGGATTGGGATTTTTTTAATTGGAGCATGTCCAACAGCTCAGGGTTTGACATGGCCTTGTATGTTAAGCAGAGATCGCCTCTGAGTAGACGAAATGCCACAGAGTATAGCTGGAGTTTTTTTAGACGGTCAGCATATGGCATCTGCTTTAGGCCTGTGATTCTTTTAGTGAGGTATTTCTGTGGCCTTTCCAGCTGTTGCAGATGTCTTGTGAGGTACATACCAAATGGGGCATTATACTCTATTATGGGTCTAATGAGGGATGAGTGCAGTGGGACAATGACCTCCTTTTTCTGGATGAAAAGCCCTTAGTGATGAGGTGTGCCACATAGAAGGATTTCCTGACTGTTGTGGCAATGTGGTTATCGAAAGTGAGATCACTGTCCACTTGTGTCCCTAAGTCTCTCATCACACTTTCGATGTTTAGTGTCCTGCCACCTATGTGGTAGTTCATGGGTACATGTTTTATTCCAAAGGGGATAACTATACATTTCTTGGCATTAAGCTTGAGCCCATGGCTCTGGCACCAGGCATCTGTTTCTGTAAGGCTCTTTTGTAGAATATCCACATCATTTGGGGATTCAATAATGGCTCCCAGTTTGCAGTCATCTGCAAACTTTGTTAGCCAGAGTCCCTTAGTGTTGGCCTGTACTTCAGAGAAGTAGATGCCAAACAAGAGTGGTCCCAGGACTGAACCCTGAGGTACTCCACTTGTCACTTGTCTGGAGTTGGATTTGGAGTCTGCTACTTTTACAGTCTGGCTTCTGACAGTAAGCCAGTTGGCAACCCATCGAGTGATATAGGAATTTATGCCCAGCTTAGTAAGTTTATCTATGATTCCAGAGTGGGGGATGGTGTCAAAGGCCTTGGCGAGGTCCAGATATGCTGTGTGGACCGCCTTACCCTCGTCCACAGCTCTGGAGACCGATTCGAAGAAGTCAATAAGATTCAGGAGACAAGATTGACCCTTCACAAACCCAAACTGTGTGGGGTCCAGTGTTTGAAGGTTGCTAATGTCTTTGTTTATAAGTTCCAAGATAATGCATTCCATGCCCTTGCAGATCAGGCTTGTCAGACTGATGGGACGGTAGTTCCCGAGATCCAAGGCGGATCCTCCCTTGTGGAGCGGGAAAACTGTAGCTGTGCGCCACTCAGTGGGCATGAAGCCTGAGGTGAGGCTATGATTAAACATGACACTTAGGTGGGGTGCCAGTTCATTTTGTAGTTCATGTAGTACACAGCCTGGGATGTCATCTGGTCCCATGGATGCTGTATTCTTAGCTTTGGAGAGTGCTGTTTCTACTTGTGTGACTGTGATTATCAGAATTTGGCAATCTTTTGGTATTGAGATGGGCTCTTTAGGGGGCGGGGGGGTGAAGTTGGCACTAAATCAATCTGCCAGGATATTGGCAATATCCTTGGGATCAGTATATTTAATGTCATTCTGTTGTAGCTCAGAGCAGGTCTGAGCATTGCCATTTAGATTCTTGACATAACTATAGAATGCCTTGTGGTTGTCTTTGGAATCTTTGGCAATTTTATTTTCATAACTAGCTTTTGAGGATTTTATGAGGGATCTCAGCTTCTTACTGAGGCTGGTGAGGGAGTTTTTTGCATCCTGCGATTTTCCTCTTTTCTGCAACAGTTTCTTCCTTCTGTTGTATAGTTTGTTTATAGCAGGGGACCACCAGATTGGCTTCCTTTTTTTGGAGAAAAGCATATTGGTTGTATTTGGGATAGCACGATTCATGTGCGAGTGGATGTGCTTGTACAGTGCCTTAGTGTAGGATTCTGCAGTCGAACTTCCAGATCCCGTCTGCATGGGTGTTGTGAAGTTTGTCACTTCTGACTTCAGTAGCATGAAATTGGCTTGCGAGAAGTTTTTTAAGGAGATTTCCTTACTGGGGGGGTAGGGGTGGGATGTGGATGTCAAGGGTGATTTGCTTATGGTCAGACCTGACCAATGAGGGGGTGACCACAGGTGTGGAGCATCTATCTCCCATGTTGGTAATGACCTGGTCTAGGATATTGGAGCCCCTGGTGGGACAATGAATTAGTTGATCCAGGGTGTTGGAATTTATGAATTCCAAGAACTGTTGGGAAAAGGAGTTGGTACCCGAGTAGTTTTCCCAATTAGTGGCAGGGTAGGTTATTTAGATTATATATTTTTTGTTTTATTGTGACTATTAAACATTTTCCTCTGATAACTATAAAGTATATGTTTGAGCTTTTAAAGGAAATTATCGGTTTTATACTTTGAGTGTTTACCAATAAAGTAATGTTTTGGTCAGGCATACTAAAAATGTTTTTGTGAAATAACAAATTTAAATTAATAAATGTTAACAAAACTAAGATTCGCACAAGCCATGGAATGAAAATAATTCCTAATCTGATGGATAAACCTAAGTCCATCAGATTATCACTCATAGCTTGACAATCCAGAATATCTGAGCTCCATAAATTGAATTATCATATGGAGAATATTTATAATAGGAATAAGCAATATTTATATTATTTTGAACAGATATAGGACTATTGCAGATTAGAGATAATTCTAATACAATATAAATGTCTACTTATTGTATAAGCAATTAATATTTACATGAAAGATAGATGACAAGCAATTCAATCATAGTAAAGTAGGATGTATCATATATAAAACCCCAGTAAAAGATTTTAGCACACAGTTATTTAACATATTCACCCTTATTGATGAAGTCATTCAAAACGTATTACTTAATATAAATAGATGGTAATAATATTTATACCTAATGTTTACAATACAATGTTATTTACTGGATATATCAGAAGTTATATTTCATTGTTTACCAGTGTTTAAGTAATCACTTTATTTGTTGCTAACTTACTTAAAGCATCAATTTTGTTTTATGTAAACACTGATGAAAATTAGTGCATTTTAATTATCAGTGCATCACTCTGCCCCCCATTTCCAACACTTAAGGATTTTCATATCTGTCATTTCTTATTATAAAATGAGTTAAATTATAGGTTTAAAACAACAAATTCACTTATTGTGATTAATTATTACAAGTTCCCTTTCCATATTCATAAATTGCCATTTTATGGCATATACTAAAAGTTTTTCGATTTAAATGGCAACATTCTATTTTGTATAATCAGCAAAGATTAAACTGAGTGATTATTGTCACTTTAATACTATTTGTTCAGAATGGTATTGTTACATTTTGTGACATTCCTAGTTCAGGCTTCTATTGTTTCCCTTGAACAACTTTGTCAGTTTGATGTCATGTATAAAACATTAGTTACTTTGGTAACAGTTTAAGTATTATGTATGGTCAAGATGTGTTACAAAACCAAAATTCAAGTTAAAGCAATTATATGACTTGTTATGCACATTTCCCTATATGAGAAAATCATCATGCTTCCCCTTGATGTTCAATATAGTGTGTGTCATTTATGACAAGTTAATAGTGTTATTATACTCAAGCCCATGTTATTAAACTGCCTATTGCCAATTTAATACTATTTGTTCAGAATATGATTGTTACATTCTGTGACATTTCAAGTTCAAGCTTCTATTGTTTCTCTTGAACAACTTTGTTAGTTTGATGTCATGCATAAAACATTGGTTACCTTGTTAACTGCTTAAGTATTATGGTCAAGATGGGTTACAAAAGCTACAGTTCAAGTTAAACCAATTACATGACTTGTTATGCATATTTACTTGTATAAGAAAATCATCATGCTTCCCCTTGATGCTTAATGTAGTGTATGTCATTTATGACAAGTAAAGACATTAGTGTTATCATACACAAGCCCATGTTATTAAATCATGTCTTTAATATCTAAATTCAGCAGACTGCTTCATATTATATATTTTATGTATAGAATCAACTTAATGAGCTAAATGGAGTATTGAGAGACCATCAATATGTGTACATGTGGTTTAAAACAGCCCTTTTATTATATATGTTTTTTAACACCAAAAACATCATTGCCGAGAATCATCTTGGAGGCTCCTCATAGCCGTTAAGCATCATCGTCACTCATTCTCCATTACCATAGCAACCTGGAAGCATCTGTTTCTGTTAATGTGCCTGTGTACCACATAACAGAAGCTCACAATGCACCTGAAGCAAAGCGTCATTTCACCGCAACCTCAAGCCCAAATTCCCTGCCTTTCAGTGAGGCAGCAGCCAGAAAAAGAACAGAGAGCAAACAGATCAAAAAAAAAAAAAAAAGGCAACTCCCAACAAACTGCCACAACGAGAGACAACACACTCCTCCAGTCCTCCCACCTCTCAATCAGCAAATGCACAAACAACCACTCTACACCAAAACATCCCAAGTCACACTTCCATCCACCCCCTTCCCCCGGATCCAGGCCAAAACACCAAATGTCTCTTCCCAATACACAAGCATCAGAAAACCTCGACCCACGCTGCAGCCCACAGCCTCTTGGAGATGAAAACAGCAACACACAACAGCTGCCAGGTACAGCTGCATCTGCTTACACCATGTCAGCCTTAATCAAACAGCACTCGAAGCTATGATACCTGCCATAATTGATATTAATTATGTTTAGACAGAATAATAATGACATTTGGACTAGCTGCCAGACACAGATGCATCCACGCACACCATATCAGGATTGATCAAACAACATTTGAAGCTATGATACCTGCAATAATTGATATTAACTATGTTTAGCCAGAATAATAATGATATTTTTACTAGCTGCCAGACACAGCTGCATCCACACACACCATATCAGGATTGATCAAACAGCACTCATAGCCATGATACCTGCCACAATTGACATCAACCATATTTAGACAGAATAATGATGACATTTGTACTAAGAGCTTGCTACTACTATTTAACCAGGATATACATGACATTTCTAAATCATAATTTTACTGAAGAATGCATTAGTCTCCATGATAACATTATTTTCAAAACACTCTACTGTTAGTGCTATTATATATGATGTTAATTTGTTACATGTGAGTCTGAACTCTGCTGAATGGTACCTTGTTGAATTAGTTAATTATATAAATTATTATAAGTAAAACCAATAAAAATGTACAAGATAAGTATTCATTGAGTTCAAGTAGGGGAATAGAAACTTCTATGTTTGTTTTATATGTTTCTTTGTTTGGTTTACATATAATGTAAATAGTAACCCATCTTGACCTACCTTTGTTTGTGAAGAATTATTGGACTCTTTGAACATTCTGAATAAATCATTACTGTTTCAGTTGTTTAAGAATCCCTCTTTTTTAAAAAATGAAAGCAGATGACAAGTGATGTACCATATCAGTTGATACTTTGAGCGATGTAGTTGTAAGAGTTATTTTTTGGGACAGCTGTCTTGGAATCAGTTTTTTGTTTCTTCTTTCTAGCATCAGTCCAAGGATTTGTTTCTTTTACTCTTTTAAGAGTAGGAGCCATCCATTCCATTTCTTCTGGGATAGACACTATGTTATTGTGTTTGATGAATATAGTAGCTTCTTCTAAGTCATTAAAGGTTCTCATCTCATTGGCAAAAAGTATTTTTATCTTGGCTGGAATGGCTAGCTGTGCTTTAATGTTGTTTTGTTTCAACAGTTTTATTATTGGCCAGACTTTTTTCCTTTGTTCTTGCATTCTGGAAGAATAATCATTGTCAAACATTATCAGGCTTTGATTGTATTTTAAAGGTGATTTTCTCCAAGCAGATTTTAATATTAGTTCCTTGTCCAGAAATGAAAGAAATTTTATAACTATGGGTCTAGATGGAGTATTTGTTGAGTTAGAAGTGGGTTTCCTCAGTGCTCTATGCACCCTTTCAATCCTGAATGAAAGTCCCTCTTTCAAGTCTAAAAATTCAAGAATCCAGGTTGTTAAGGATGAAATAATGTCTTCTCCTTCAGTGTTTTCAGGCAGACCAAAGATCATTATGTTGTTTCTCCTTTTCCTGTATTCTAAGTCATCAATTTTGTTAAGCAGCCATGTATTCTGTTTAAGCAGAAATTCTTTTTGGAATTCTTCCTCTTTGAGTCTTCCTTCAATGTCATTTAGAGAAGTCTCTATATTTGTTATTTTTGCATGGTACTGGTGTAATAGTTCCTTAAAAGTATCATTCAGTTTTTGAGAATTTATTTTGAGGTTTTCTAAGTAAGTTAAAACCATCCATCTTCAAAGATAGTTCCTGTAAGGTAGATGTTATCAGTTGCAGTTCAAAGCAGCATCTGGATGAGAATTCCTTGAGTTGTTGATATTCAGTGACTCAATATATCTCCAAGTTACTTGACAGGGAAAGTTTTGCATATCTCCACTAAAATTGATATTTATGTTGTTTAGTAGATTATTTATAGATTTCTGGTGTTTTAAACTTGAAAATAATAAAATGTTCCTATATTATTATACTTGTTTATGGAGCTCTCAAAATTCACTGCTCTCAGTTAGCTATCTTGGCTCCGCCCCAATACTAATTTCTTGATGCTCATATATATGTAAAAGGTAGACCTTATTTGTAATCTCCAAGGTCGTTAAAAACTTCATCTTTGATCTTTTATAGCTCATCTCTAAAATATCTGAACAGGCTCAAAGGGTAAGCAATCATTCTCTTATTTGTACAGTGCTGCATTGGCAACAACTTGTGTTCACTTTGACATGCATTCTCCTTTACCTAATCAGTGTCTTTTCTGTAAATGTTTTAGTGGAAATATCCAGAATGTCTGCCTTCTGGTAGATGCTTTTATCATTCTCAAAATGTGGGTCCATCCCTGTCTTAAGATCATTATATTCAGCTGTTGTTTCCACCTATCATTCAAGGTAATCATTGTTTGTTCTTTTAGAATATTAAGAGTTTTAATATGCTTATATGCTTTTAATACTAAGCCTTTTTCTAACTTTTTTCCACACCTAATTTCATTAATTCAACTAAATCAGTTCAAACTTAGGTGTTAACCACTTTGTGTACCATTTTTCTTCATTAATTTTCCTCTGTAACACAATGAATAAGTTAGCTGTATATTCTGTAGGAACTTTAATTTCTAATGGGTTTTCTACCAGGATGATGTGGATTCCCCAGGTACCATATGGTACCAATGTCTAAATAGAATCCAAGAATATTTTCATCTAAAATAAAAAAAAATTAATACATAAAAATAGAAAAAGTTTGCTGATAATGCTCCTTCATATCTACAGCATTAGTTTACTAATTCAGGATTTTGCTTAGAATATATATAAGGTATGATTTAGTGGACACCTGTTCTCCCTTGAAAAGTACTTCCATCCGATCAGTTTGTCCAGGCATTTCCAATCCCATTGTTCCATGTTTTCAAATATGGCCTGATGAGATGAGATGTAGTAAAAAAAAATTCACATCCAGAATCAAATTAGTAAGCAATGAGCACATTTTACTAATTCCTTAATCAGTGTTCTACCCTGATAAACAAATATTAGCTAACTACGTAACTACCTAGCCAAACTACCTAACAAACTAAAATCCAGTATAAACTTTAAGGTGCTGTGTTACTCCAAAGACAAGAAGAAAACATATTACAGAGAAGGAGAAGACTACAGAGCATGTTTTAACCTGGGTTCCTGCTGAGTCAGCACACTACGAAGACTAAAAAAGTTTCATCAGGTAGGAGGGTTCTGCAGTGTTCCAGCCTTTGGCAAAAACAGAGACCTCCAAGTGACCGATACCAGAAATTGAGTTCCACTGAAGAATTGGAGTGCTTGCTTTTGATTGGCCTCCTGCTGGAGCATTGGTTGCCTTTTCATTGGCTGGCTTCTATGGTAGAAGAGTCTTTCAGACTTAAATACCAGTAGGCTTGTATACTTTGGTGTGCTACTGGGCAAGCAGAACAGTGCAAACCATTTTTATCCTATTACATAACCAACATAAGAGTCTAGACTATAACACATAAGACAACTGTTTCATCCTTGCTGTATAAGACATAAATGTCACTGCTTTCTCTGTATCAACTTAGCTGCACCTCCTTGATCACTTTTACTGCTGTTTTATTGCATATAGGTCAAATAAACCTTGCCCCTTGTTGCTGTTGTATTGTTATTCACTAATGGAAATATCTAAAATAATGCTTCAGTCTTTCCAGTTGGTGATACTCAGTAACAGGAAACCAAGTCCCCATATTATCTCAGTTACTGACTGCACCTTTTTATCTTTGGTGATTGTTAAATTTCTGGTGGTTACTGATTATTGTCACTTTAATACCATTTGTTCAGAATGTTATTATTACATTTTGTGACATTCCTTGTTCAGGCTTCTATTGTTTCCCTTGAACAACTTTGTCAGTGTGATGTCATGTATAAAACATTAGTTACTTTGGCAACAGCTTAAGAATTATGTATGGTCAAGATGTGTTACAAAACCACAATTCAAGTTAAAGCAATTATATGACTCGTTGTGCACATTTACCTATATGAGAAAATCATCATGCTTCCCCTTGATGTTCAATATAGTGTGTGTCATTTATGACAAGTTAAAACAGTAGTGTTATTATACTCAAGCCCATGTTATTAAACTGTCTATTGCCAATTTAATACTATTTGTTCAGACTATTATTGTTACATTCTGTGAAATTTAAAGTTTAGGCTTCTATTGTTTCTCTTGAACAATTTTGTCAGTTTCATGTCATGTATAAAACATTGGTTACCTTGATAACCACTTAGTATTATGGTCAAGATGGGTTATAAAAACTACAATTCAAGTTAAAGCAATTACATGACTTGTTATGCATATTTACTTGTATAAGAAAATCATCATGCTTCCCCTTGATGTTCAGTGTAGTGTATGTCATTTATGACAAGTTAAGACAGCAGTGTTATTATACACAAGCCCATGTTATTAAATCATGTCTTTAATATCTTAATTCAGCAGACTGCTTCATCTTATACGATGATTATATATTTTATGTATAGATTTACTAAAATCATACATTACATAACTATTGTGTTTTTTTATCAATAATCAACTTAATGAGTTAAATGGAGGGTTGAGAGGCCATCAGTATGTGTACATGTGGTTTAAAACAGCCCTTTTATTTTATATATATATATATATATATATATATATATATATATATATATATATTTTTTTTTTTTTTTTTTTAAACCACAAACGTCATTGCCGAGAATCATCTCGGAGGCTCCTCAGAGCCATTAAGCATTATCGTCACTCTGTCTCCATTACCATAGCAACCTGGAAGCATCTGTTTCTGTTAATGTGTCTGTGTACTGCATACCAGAGGCTCATAATGCACCTGAAACAATGCGTCATTTCACCACAACCTCAAGCCCAAATTCCTTCCCTTTCAGTGAGGCAGCAGCCAGGAAAAGAACAGAGAGCAAACAGATCAAAAAAAAAAAAAAAAAGAAAACTCCCAGCAAGCTTCCACAAGAAGAGACAATGCACTCCTCCAGTCCTCCCACCGCTCAATCAGCAGACGCACAAACATCCACTCTCCACCAAAACATCCCAAATCACACTTCCATCCACCCTCTTACCCCGGATCCAGGCCAAAACACCAAATGTCTCTTCCCAATACACAAGCATCAGCAAACCTCGACCCACGCCGCAGCCCACAGCCTCTTGGAGATGAAAACGGCAACACACAACAGCTGCCAGGTACAGCTGCATCTGCATACACCATGTCAGGCTTAATCAAACAGCACTTGAAGCTATGATACCTGCCATAGTTGATATTAATTATGTTTAGACAGAATAATAATGACATTTGTACTAGCTGCCAGACACAGGTGCATCCATGCACAACGTATCAGGATTGATCAAACAGCATTCGAAGCTATGATACCTGTCATAATTGATATTAACTATGTTTAGCCAGAATAATAATGTCATTTGTACTAGCTGCCAGACAGAGCTGCATCCACACACACCATATCAGGATTGATCAAACAGCACTCATAGCCATGATACCTGCCACAATTTACATCAACCATATTTAGATAAAATAATGATACATTTGTACTAAGAGCTTGCTATTTAACCAGGATATACATGACATTTCTAAATCATAATTTTACTGAAGAATGCATTAGTCTCCATGACAACATTTTTTCAAAGCACTCTACTGTTAGTGCTATTGTATATGATGTTAATGTGTTACATTTGAGTCTGAACTCTGATGAATGGTACCTTGTTGAATTAGGTAATTATTTAAATTATTATAAGTAAAAATCAATAAAAATTAACAAGATAAGTATTCACTGAATTCATGTAGGGGGAGAGAAACGTCTATGTTTGTATTATATGTTTCTTTGTTTGGTTTACATATAATGTAAATAGTAACCCATCTTGACCTACCTTTGTTTGTGAAGAATTATTGGACTCTTTGAAAATTCTGAATAAATCATTTCTGTTTCTCAATTGTTTAAGAATCCCTCCTTTTTTAAAAAATAAAAGCAGATAACAAGTGATGTACCATATCAGTTGATACTTTGAGCGATGTAGTTGTAAGAGCTATTTTTTGGGACAGTTGTCTTGGAATCAGTTTTTTGTTTCTTCTTTCTAGCATCAGTCAAAGGATTTTTTTCTTTTACTCTTTTAAGAGTAGGAGCCATCCATTCCATTTCTTCTGGGATAGACACTATATTATTGTTTTGGATGAATATAGTAGCTTCTTCTAAGTCATTAAAGGTTTTCATCTCATTGGCAAAAAGTATTTTTATCTTGGCTGGAAAGGCCAGCTGTGCTTTAATGTTGTTTTGTTTCAACAGTTTTATTATTGGCCAGACTTTTTTCCTTTGTTTTAGCATTCTGGAAGAATAATCATTGTCAAACCTTATCATGCTTTGATTGTATGTTAAGGGTGATTTTCTCCAAGCAGATTTTAATATTAGTTCCTTGTCTAGAAATGAAAGAAATTTTATAACTATGGGTCTAGATGGAGTAATTGTTGAGTTAGAAGTGGGTTTCCTCAGTGCTCTATGCGCCCTTTCAATCGTAAATGAAAGTCCCTCTTTCAAGTCTAAAAATTCAGGAATCCAGGTTGTTAAGGATGAAATAATGTCTTCTCCTTCAGTGTTTTCAGGCAGACAAAGATCCTTATGTCGTTTCTCCTTTCCCTGTTTCCTAAGTCATCAATTTTGTTAAGCAGCCATGCATTCTGTTTAAGCAGAAATTCATTTTGGAATTCTTCCTCTTTGAGTCTCCCTTCAATGTCATTTAGAGAAGTCTCTATATTTGTTATTTTTGTATGGTATTGGTGTAATAGTTCCTTAAGAGTATCATTCTGTTTTTGAGAATTTATTTTGAGGTTTTCTAAGTCATTTGTAAAGCCATCCATCTTCAAAGATAGTTCCTGTAAGGTAGATGTCATCAATTGCAGTTCAAAGCAGCATCTACATGATAATTCCTTGAGTTATTGATATTCAGTGACTCAATATATCTCCAAGTTACTTGACAGGGAAATTTTTGCATATCTCCACCAAAATTGATATTTATGTAGTTTAGTAGTTTAATGCGGTGGTGGTGCTGCGGTAGCGTTGTCACCTCACAGTAAGTCATTGTCCCGTTTGATTCTCAGCTAGAGCATCTTCTGTGTGGATACATGCGTGAATGGGCATACCTTTGTTGACAGTTGTGTGTCAGGGACGGCAACTCGGCATTAGCGGACCAGAGTTCCTTTGTGGTGACCCCTAACCGGGAAAAGCCAAAAGACACAACAACAACAACAACAACAACATGTAGTTTAGTAGTTTATCTATAGATTTCTGATGTTTTAAACTTGAAAATAATAAAATGTTCCTATATTATTATACTAGTTTATGGAGCTCTCAAAATTCACGGCTCTTAGTTAGCTATCTCGGCTCCGCCCCAATACTAATTTCTTGATGCTCATATATATGTAAAAGGTAGACCTTATTTGTAATCTCGAAGGCTGTTAAAAACTTCATCTATGATCTTTTATAGCTCATCTCTAAAATATCTGAACAGGCTCAAAGGCTAAGCAACCATTCTCTTATTTGTACAGTGCTGCATTGGCAACAACTTCATTTTGACATGCATTCTCCTTTACCTAATCGGTGCCTTTTCTGTAAATGTTTTATTGGAAATATCCAGAATGTCTGCCTTCTGGTAGATGCTTTTATCATTCTAAAAATGTGGGTCCATCCCTGTCTTAAGATCATTATATTCAGCAGTTGTTTCCACCTATCTTTCAAGGTAATTACTGTTTGTTCTTTTAGAACATTAAGAGTTTTAATATGCTTATATGCTTTTAATACTAAGCCTTTTTCTAACTTTTTTCCACACCTAATTCCATTAATTCAACTAAATCAGTTCAAGCTTAGGTGTTAACCACTTTGTGTACCATTTTTCTTCATCAATTTTCCTGTGTAACACAATGAATAAGTTAACTCTATATTCTGTAAGAGCTTTAATTTCTAATGGGTTTTCTACCAGGATGATGTGGATTCCCCAGATACCATATGGTACCAATGTCTACATAGAATCCAAGAATATTTTCATCTAAAATAAAAAATTAATACATAAAAATAGAAATAGTTTGCTGATAATGCTCCTTCATATCTACAGCATTAGTTTACTAATTCAGGATTTTGCTTAGAATATATTTAAGGTATGATTTAGTGGACACCTGTTCTCCCTTGAAAAGTACTTCCATCCAATCAGTTTGTCGAGGCATTTCCAATCCCATTGTTCCATGTTTTCCATATGGCGTGATAAGATGACATGTAGTAAAAAAGAAAAAACTCACATCCAGAATCTAATTAGTAAGCAATGAGCACATTTTACTAAATTCATTAATCAGTGTTCTACCCTGATAAACAAATATTAGCTAACTACATAACTACCTAGCTAAACTACCTAACAAACTAAAATCCAGTATAAACTTTAAGGTGCTGTGTTACTCCAAAGACAAGAAGTCTGCAGATTACAGAGAAGTAGAAGACTACAGAACATGTTTTTACCTGGTTCCTGTTGAGTCAGTACACTACAAAGACTAAAAAGGTGTCATCAGGTAAGAGTGGTTCTGCAGTGTTCCAGCCTTTGGCAAAAATAGAGACCTCTAAGTGACAGATACCAGAAACTGAGTTCCACTGAAGAATTGGGGTGCTTGCTTTCGATTGGCCTCATGCTGGAGCATTAGTTGCCTTTTCAGTGGCTGGCTTCTATGGTAGAAGAGTCTATCAGACTTAAATACAAGTAGCCTTGTACACTTTGGTGTGCTACTGGGCAAGCAAAACAGTGCAAACTAGTTTTTATCCTATTACATAACCAACATAAGAGCCTAGACTATAACACAGAAAACAACTGTTTCATCCTTGCTGTATATGACATAAATGTCACTGCTTTCTCTGTATCAACTTAGCTGCACCTCCTTGATCACTTGTCTTGCTGTTTTATTGCATATAGGTGAAATAACTCTTGCCCCTTATTGCTGTTGTATTGTTATTCACTATAAGCAATATCTAAAATAATGCTTCAGTCTTTCCAGTTGGTGATACTCAGTAACAGGAAACCAAATCAACATATTATCTCAGTTACTGACTGCACCTTTTTATCTTTGGTGATTATTGCATTTCTGGTGGTTACTGATTATTGTCACTTTAATACTATTGGTTCAGAATGTTATTGTTACATTTTGTGACATTCCTAGTTCAGGCTTCTATTGTTTCCCTTGAACAGCTTTGTCAGTTTGATGTCATGTATAAAACATTAGTTACTTTGGCAACAGCTTAAGAATTATGTATGGTCAAGATGTGTTACAAAACCACAATTCAAGTTAAAGCAATTATATGACTTGTTATGCACATTTACCTATATGAGAAAATCATCATGATTCCCCTTGATGTTCAATATAGTGCGTGTCACTTATGACAAGTTAAAACAGTAGTGTTATTATACTCAAGCCCATGTTATTAAACTGCCTATTGCCAATTTAATACTATTTGTTCAGAATATGATTGTTACATTCTGTGACATTTCAAGTTCAGGCTTCTATTGTTTATTTTGTCCAACTTTGTCAGTTTGATGTCATGTATAAAACATTGGTTACCTTGATAACCTCTTAAGTATTATGGTCAAGATGGATTACAAATACTACAATTCAAGTTAAAGCAATTACATGACTTGCTATGCATATTTGCTTGTATAAGAAAATCATTATGCTTCCCCTTGATGTTCAATGCTGTGTATGTCATCTATGACAAGTTAAGACAACAGTGTTATTATACACAAGCCCATGTTATTGAATCATGTCTTTAATATCTAAATTCAGCAGACTGCTTCATCTTATATGATGAGTATATATTTTATGTATAGATTTACTAAAATCATACATTACATAACTATTGTGTTTTTTTATCAATAATCAACTTAATGAGCTAAATGGAGTGTTGAGAGACCATCAATATGTGTACATGTGGTTTAAAACAGACCTTTTATTATATGTTTTTTTAAACCAAAAATGTCATTGCCGAGAATCATCTCCGAGGCTCCTAAGAGCCGTTAAGCATTATCGTCACTCTGCCTCCATTACCATAGCAACCTGGAAGAATCTGTTTCTGTTAATGTGTCTTTACCAGAGGCTCACAATGCACCTGAAGCAAAGCGTCATTTCACCGCAACCTCAAGCCCAAATTCCCTCCCTTTCAGTGAGGCAGCAGCCAGGAAAAGAACAGAGAGCAAACAGATCAAAAAAAAAAAAAAAAGGAAACTCCCAACAAGCTTCCACAAGAAGAGACAACACACTCCTCCAGTCCTCCCACCTCTCAATCAGCAGACACACAAACACTCTCCACCAAAACATCCCAAATCACACTTCCATCTACCCCCTTCCCCCGGATCCAGGCCTAGGCCAAAACACAAAATGTCTCTTCCCAATACACAAGCATCAGCAAACCTCGACACACGCAACAGCCCACAGCCTTTTGAAGATGAAAACGGCAACACACAACAGCTGTCAGGTACAGCTGCATCTGCATACACCATGTCAGGCTTAATCAAACAGCACTCGAAGCTATGATACCTGCCATAATTGATATTAATTATGTTTAGACAGAATAATAATGACATTTGTACTAGCTGCCAGACACAGGTGTATCCACGCACACCATACCAGGATTGATCAAACAGTATTCGAAGCTATGATGCCTGCCATAATTGATATTAACTATGTTTAGCCAGAATAATAATGACATTTGTACTAGCTGCCAGACACAGCTGCATCCACACACACCATATCAAGACTGATCAAACAGCACTCATAGCCATGATATCTGCCACGATTGACATCAACCATATTCAGACAGAGTAAGTATGACATTTGTACTAAGAGCTTGCTACTACTATTACAGGATATATGACAGGATATACATGACATTTCTAAATCATAATTTTACTGAAGAATACATTAGTCTGCATGACAACATTTTTTTCAAAACACTCTACTGTTAGTGCTATTGTATATGATGTTAATTTGTTGCATTTTAGTCTGAATTCTGATGAATGGTACCTTGTTGAATTAGTTAATTATTTAAATTATTATCAGTAAAAATCAATAAAAATGAACAAGATAAGTATTCATTGAGTTCATGTAGGGGAATAGAAACTTCTATGTTTGTATTATGTGTTTCTTTGTTTGGTTTACATATAATGTAAATAGTAACCCATCTTGACCTACCTTGGTTTGTGAAGAATTATTGGACTATTTCAACATTCTGAATAAGTCATTACTGTTTCTCAGTTGTTTGAGTCCCTCCTTTTTTAAAAAATAAAAGCAGATGACAAGTGATGTACCATATCAGTTGATACTTTGAGCGATGTAGTTGTAAGAGTTATTTTTTGGGACAGCTGTCTTGGAATCAGTTTTTTGTTTTTTCTTTCTAGCATCAGTCCAAGGATTTGTTTCTTTTACTCTTTTAAGAGTAGGAGCCATCCATTCCATTTCTTTTGGGATAGACACAATGTTGTTGTTTCTGATGAATATAGTAGCTTCTTCTAAGTCAGTAAAGGTTCTCATCTCATTGGCAAAAAGTTTTTTTGATGAATGTAGTAGCTTCATCTATGTCATTAAAGGTTCTCATCTCATTGCTAAAAAGTATTGTTATCTTGGCTGGAAAGGCCAGCTGTGCTTTAATGTTGTTTTGTTTCAACAGTTTTATTATTGGCCAGACTTGTTTCCTTTGTCCTAGTATTATGGAAGAATAATCATTGTCAAATATTATCAGGCTTTGATTGTATTTTAATGGTGATTTTCTCCAAGTGGATTTTAATATTAGTTCCTTGTCCAGAAATGAAAGAAATTTTATAACAATGGGTCTAGATGGAGTATTTGTTGAGTTAGAAGCAGGTTTCCTCAGTGCTCTATGCGTCCTTTCAATCCTAAATGAAAGTCCCTCTTGCAAGTCTAAAAATTCAGGAATCCAGGTTATTAAGTATGAAATATTGTCTTCTCCTTCAGTGTTTTCAGGCAGACCAAATATCCTTATGTTGTTTCTCCTTTCCCTGTTTTCTAAGTCATCAGTTTTGTTAAGCAGCCATGTATTCTGTTTAACCAGAAATTATTTTTGGAATTCTTCCTCTTTGAGTCTCCCTTCAATGTCATTTAGAGAAGTCTCTATATTTGTTATTTTTGTATGGTATTGGTGTAATAGTTCCTTAAGAGTATCATTCTGTTTTTGAAAATTTATTTTGAGGTTTTCTAAGTCATTTTTAAAGCCACCCATCTTCAAAGATAGTTCCTGTAAGGTAGATGTCATCAATTGCAGTTCAAAGCAGCATCTGGATGAGAATTCCTTGAGTTGTTGATATTCAGTGACTCAATATATCTCCAAGTTACTTGACAGGGAAAGTTTTGCATATCTCCACCAAAATTGATATTTATGTAGTTTAGTAGTTTATCTATAGATTTCTGATGTTTTAAACTTGAAAATAATAAAATGTTCCTGTATTATTATACTAGTTTATGGAGCTCTCAAAATTCACTGCTCTCAATTAGCTATCTCGGCTCCGCCCCAATACTAATTTCTTGATGCTCATATATATGTAAAAGTTAGACCTTACTTGTATTCTCCAAGGTCGTTAAAAACATAATCTCTGATCTTTTATAGCTCATCTCTAAAATATCTGAACAGGCTCAAAGTGTAAGCAATCATTCTCTTATTTGTACAGTGCTGCATTGGCAACAACTTTGTTCACTTTGACATGCATTCTCCTTTACCTAATCGGTGTCTTTTCTGTAAATGTTTCAATGGAAATATCCAGAATATCTGCCTTCTGGTAGATGCGTTTATCATTCTCAAAATGTGGGTCCATCCCTGTCTTAAGATCATTACATTCAGCAGTTGTTTCTACCTATCGTTCAAGGTAATCATTGTTTGTTCTTTTAGAATATTAAGAGTTTTAATATGCCTATATGCTTTTAATACTAAGCCTTTTTCTAACTTTTTTCCACACCTAATTTCATTAATTCAGCTATATCAGTTCAAGCTTAGGTGTTAACCACTTTGTGTACTATTTTTCTTCATTAATTTTCCTCTGTAACACAATGAGTAAGTTAGCTGTATATTCTGTAGGAGCTTTAATTTCTAATGGGTTTTCTACCAGGATGATGTGGATTCCCCAGATACCATATGGTACCAATGTCTACATAGAATCCAAGAATATTTTCATCTAAAATAAAAAATTAATGCATAAAAATAGAAAGAGTTTGCTGATAATTCTCCTTCATATCTACAGCATTAGTTTACTAATTCAGGATTTTGCTTAGAATATATATAAGGTATGATTTAGTGGACACCTGTTCTCCCTTGAAAAGTACTTCCATCCAATCAGTTTGTCCAGGCATTTCCAATCCCATTGTTCCATGTTTTCCATGTGGCCTGATAAGATGACATGTAGTAAAAAAAAAAACTTCCATCCAGAATTGAATTAGTAAGCAATGAGCACATTTTACTAATTCCTTAATCAGTGTTCTACCCTGATAAACAAATATTAGCTAACTACGTAACTACCTAGCTAAACTACCTAACAAACTAAAATCCAGTATAAACTTTAAGGTGCTGTGTTACTCCAAAGACAAGAAGACTACAGATTACAGAGAAGTAGAAGACTACAGAACATGTTTTTACCTGGGTTCCTGCTGAGCCAGCACACTACAAAGACTAAAAAGGTGTCATCAAGTAGGAGTAGTTCTGCAGTGTTCCAGCCTTTGGCAAAAACAGAGACCTCCAAGTGACAGATACCAGAAACTGAGTTCCACTGAAGAATTGGGGTGCTTGCTTTTGATTGGCCTCCTGCTGGAGCATTGGTTGCCTTTTCATTGGCTGGCTTCCATGGTAGAAGAGTCTTTCAGACTTAAATACCAGTAGGCTTGTATACTTTGGTGTGCTACTGGGCAAGCAGAACAGTGCAAACCAGTTTTTATCCTATTACATAACCAACATAAGAGCCTGGACTATAACACATAAGACAACTGTTTTATCCTTGCTGTATATGACATAAATGTAACTGCTTTCTCTGTATCAACTTAGCTGCACCTCCTTGATCACTTTTACTGCTGTTTTATTGCATATAGGTCAAATAACTCTTGCCCCTTGTTGCTGTTGTATTGTTATTCACTATTGGCAATATCTAAAATAATGCTAAAGTTTTTCCAGTTGGTGATACTTAGTAACAGGAAACCAAGTCAACATATTATCTTAGTTATTGATTGCACCTTTTTATCTTTGGCGATTGTTGCATTTCTGGTTGTTACTGATTATTGCACCATTACAGTATTTAAATCTCCTGCTCTACAGGATTGGATGACCTGCATGATATATTTTTATTATTTGTTTGTCTGTTCTGCAGATACTGCATTTGAACTATTTGCTTTACAGTTACTGCACTTGGAGTTATTCATTTAGATTACCTGTAGGTTTAGCTCAACAGTTACTGCACCTGGATCCATTAGGTTAGACTATCTGCTGCTCACTGATGTTACTTTTTAGTTTGTTATCACATTAACCACCTGGGTAACTCTATATGATTTAAATTTGCCACTTGTTATTGATTACCTTATTTATCCTGTGGACTAATCCAGGCCAATAAAGCCAAACCCCACAAGCCTGAATTAGTTCATAAATAGACTTAAAACTAAAAAAGTCATGGACATTCAGAATTGCCATATAGCTGAAACACCTGATGTCCTTGAAGGGTCATTTGCATATACCCCATGTTGTCTCTAATACAAGAGGATCAAGGAATCATAAAGTGGAAAGTCTAGCCTTGCTAGATTTTTCTTTTGGTTTTTATTGATAGGTTTTTCTGTATGACCTTTTTAAACATTGTTTTAGTTTATACCTCAGATAAAAGGAATATTCCAAGTGATGGCAATCTCAGACTTAATATATGTATGTCCAGGTGATTGGGTTTGGTCCTTCAGTCTCCACTTTCCAGGACTCGGCATCACACATCTCTGCAATTCACATGGTTATCTAATATGTAAAAGGTATAAGTATTTACTGAACTTGGAGGCTACCTTGTCACCTCATAATACATATAAACACACAGCACAGATCCCCTCCACTAAACCATCTTATACTGAGGTTAAATGAACATTGCCTAAACCTGTTATCCTGGAGATTAAGAAACCTCAGCCATTATATCACACAGCAACACACCAACTTTCATCCTGCACACCCACAGCCAGTACAAATACCTCTAAGAGAAACAAAGGTACAGATTGCAAGCCCATTTCCAGACATACAGATAGCTCCATCCCCAGGATGGATAAAAATAAGGTGACAACTATCTTTTCAGAGCCAGGATCTTTGTTGTAACAAGGAATTTTAGATTCCTCCATTCTGACAACTGAATTATGATCTATCACTGGTCCATGTGGAAGTGAATGACCACAGGAATTCTAGCTAGAGGGATATGTAGAAGGACATAATTGAGCTTGCTATTCATATGACCAAGGAAGGAAAGACAGTAATGATGAAGTCTGATGAAGCAGCTTTGGCTGAGAAAGTGCTCACCTTTTTACTTGGATTAAATTGTTTGATGTTTTTATCAGCCATGGTCTGGTATCTCCTATTCTTTTCATTCTGTGTTGCTGTTGTGTTGGGAGACCAGTTTACCTACACCACTTTACTTTTCTGCAGTAAAGACAGTAATTTACTTTGATATTTTGCCATCATCCTGAATGATACCAAGATTCAAAGAAGAGATAATTGGTTTAATAACTAGCTATGTAGCTGGTGTCATTCTAGAAGGATCCATTATGTGTAAGTTATGGACAAGATGGCTGTCAGCATTCTTGCTTTGCCAGGGATAACCTACATCTCTATTATCAAGGCAATCATATTCTGGCCAACGTCTTTGCAGGCCCCATAGAGATTTTTATGCAGAATTTTCTGCACTTTCCAAACTAGCAAATTTTAATGTGGAACACATTAAAGTGGCTTTACTCTCTACCAGGAATCTTACAAAAAATGCCTAGACTTGAGGATCTCCTGTAGCTTGAATGCATTCATATATGTGTAGTTAGAGAGACATGTTTTCAAAATAATTAAAGCATTCTATCTCTTCTATCATGACTTTAGACCAACTGACTATTTTGGGGAGTATAGGTATTTTCAAGATTATTATCACCTCCTGACAGCCCTAAGGGCACAAAAATTGAAATACTGGATATGCAAATCATCTTAAACAATATTAGTTTCTATTTTATATCCACTTATAGAACAAGTTACATGTGTCCTACTGACCATAATGGCTATCTTAACACATCAGCTGAAATCCTTATTAAACCCAACACCTTTCTACTAGGGACTTCAAAAATTAATTAATAAACTAGTTGACCCACACTGCCAATGGGTCAGCATTTTCTAAACATTATAAATGTTAATTCCCTTATACAAGCATTTAACCATCCTACATCAGTATCATTCATCGTGTCCTTACAAATATAGGCACAATCTTCCCTTGTTAAATGAAAGCATTATTCAGTGGCCTTTTCCTTTAACATTGGTGATACATCCTCTGCAAATATTTCTGTGTTTAGGGATTTCTCAAAATCAATCTTTTTTTCAGTTTTCAGTTACTTGATGACTTAAATAAATTCAGTCCTCCTCTAATGGATCCAAGTGCTAAAGTAACTACCTATGCTTCTGACTTCTACTCCATTTCAAATTGTTACATTGATAAGGCAATCCCTGTCTGCACCAAAGATAATGATACATGTAAAAGCAAAACCTTGTGGTAGAATACCCATATAAATAAATTATATAACAAGAAAAAGAAATGACTTAATGCTTATAAGAGGTCTCATTTTACCTACCTTAAAGTTACACCTAAGCAAACTAAAAATGAGCTTTAAGAAACTATTGGGGAGCTCAGAGATGAGTATGATCTTAATATAAACATTAAACACAAAAATAACTCCAAATCATTTGTTTAACTATGTCAGGTAGCTCAAACATCTAACAACATTCAAAGCTGGTTCACAATAATACTGCTGACTGTAACCCAAAGAAAATAGTCAATATCCTTCTATGTATCCTTATGAAATATCAGGTTGCCTGATTATTATTATCAAATATGACTTACCTGAACTATTACTTAACCTCCGTAATCTAAGCCTTTCCACTCCATAGCTAGTGACATGCTATTATACAAGGGTGGTCCAGCTATGAATTCCAATAAATACAGACCAATTGCTCTCACTTGCTACACATGTAGAGCTACAGAATGTAATATCTCAGAGCTCATTAATCCAGTCATCAACATTTCTTCATCTTGGACACACATCAATTTGTGTTTGTCAAAAGAAGATTATGCATTTTAACCTCATTAGTTTATTTGAAAAAGTCACCAAAATGATGTATGATTGTTACACAGTGCATACAAAATATTTCGCCTGGCCTACACCTTTAACAGTATTCCCCATGCAGACATTAACAGACTTGTAAATCTGAATATAAATCCTTATATTGTATGACAGATAGCTAACCACATGCCAGGCTGAAGCATGTGGTTAGAAATCACAGGTGTAGCTTCTGAATACAAAAAGCTACCAGTGATGTAGCACAAGGAAGAGTATCAGCCCCCCTTCATTGGACATGTATTTCTCAGAACTTCAGGCTAACATTCCTAATGCAGTAATGGAACTTTTTTTTCTCATGAAGCTCTTGATTTTACCAATCTCAAAGAAATTAATTTGTCTACTTATTCAGTTTGTTATATATCTATCTCTCTCTTATATACATACATACACACACACACACACACACACATATATATATATATATATATATATATATATATATATATATATATATATATATATATATATATATATATATATATATATATATATATATATATATATATATATATATATATAATCCAAGGAAGTGAGACAGGGAAAAATATGCATTACATATGAGAAATATAGGAGTATAAAAGTATGGAGGACTCATACCCTTTTATCTATATCTAGAATTAACCTCTTCCATTTCTGAAATAATTATTTTGTTTTTTCGTATAATTGCCTCTCATGCCAGCTTTATCAACTTTTCTTATATATCTGCAAGTCATAATTAAATATATCTGATCTTGTTTTGCTACCAGAAAATTGCATATCTACCCCTAATTGAGCTTCTACCACAAAGCTAAATGATGAAGTTCTAGACTTAGAGGAATATTAATTTTGTACTCTGATACTATTCCAAATATGTCTGGAATATCAAACAATTTTCAGAAGTCTACTTGAGGACAGGGCAGTGCTGTTAGTGTATCAAGTGCATATAGTGAAATCTCTCGTAGATTTGACTCCTAAATATTGTATATCAAATTCACCAAACACTGGTGTCACTGATTCAAGATATAGTTCACATTGCAAACATGACATAACTGATGTATACCTCTTGACAGCATAAATTCTTTCAGCCTTGTCATTTTTTTAATTTCTGCCAATCTCCTTACATAAATTCTGTGAAGTAAGGCTTTCAAATGTGCATATAGGTACTCCTGCTGAACTCAATCAAAAGCTTTCTAAACACCTGGGCTTAACACCATTAGTTATACCTTAGTTTCCTGGGGGTCTATATTATGTTATCGAAAAGGCATTACAGTGAATGCCTTTTCATTGATCCCTGAACAGTGAACCACCAGTTACACGAACGGTCAGTTCAGCAATTTTTTTTTCCTAAGGAAAAAATTGGTCGGCCGACCAGGAACGAAATATTACTACAAACATTTCAAAGTGGGCGGCTTCGCCCCCACACCCCATCAATGTGGGGGCTGTGCCCCTCACACCCCCAACTAAATATACCAACTCGAAGATCGCACTACAGTGGGGAAAAGGGCAAATTCATGATGACTGGCCATTTTCACGTAACTGGCAGTTCGATGTTTAAAGGCCAATGAAAAGGCATTCACTGTAATGCCTTTTTGATTACATAATATAGACCCATTTCCTGGGCATTCTGAATCCATCATTGTTCTCACTATTTTTTCAAAGCCCTCCATCCTCTCATAAAACCATACTGCTAAAAGTGTATTAAAGTAGGTATTTATTTTTATTTATTTATTTATTTTACATTTGTTTACAGGGATAGTCCGACTGGACACAGGTCCATTTATAGCAGAGACCTGGGGAGAAAAGCTCCACAATTAGATTAACATCAACATGGTAATACAAACAATCATGTAACAGTGATAACTGAGGTAAGTACAGACATAAAATGTCTCATACAATCCGGTCTAAACAATAAACAATACGTCAGCAGTAGGTGAGTAAATTTACAAAGATAGAGAGTCTCATACATCAAAGCTTTAACATTGATTAGTGAGACAGGATAAAAATAAAAAAAAATCATATGATTAGACATGACATATTATGCAATTTCAAGCTGACAGTAAGATACCTAACTATAGCATATATACAGTAGAGATAGCAGGAAGGAAGGTGTAAAGTGTGCTGAGATTGTGTGATTCATGTGATGCATGGACATAGCCATGTATTCATAAGATGTGATTTGAGAGCATTTTTTAAATGTGTGTTAGTGTGGCAGAGGTCAGAGAAGGGGGAAGGTTATTCCAGGATCTAGCTATGGCATGAGAAAAAAGAGCTTTCCCTGAGTTGTTGTTAGCTTTAGAGATGCAGAGGAGGGATTTCTCAGTAGATCAGAGAGGACGATTAGTACTGTATGAGAGAGTAACTGGCTTAGTGCTGGGGTAGTTTCAGGATGTCTAACAATATTAAAGGCAGTGACTAGCTGGTGGTAATTGAGTAGCTGGGGAAGTTATAACCATCATAGTTCCCACAGAGATTGACAGTAATGGGTTCTGAAGGTGCAGTTGTTAGCAAACTTGGCAATTTTATTGTAACATGATTCAAGTCTGGTGACATTACGTTTTCTGACTTGGGTAAGAATTGGTGTGGCATACATTAGAGTGGAGAGTAGATGGGTTTGGGCTAGAGTGATCCGTGCCTGTTCTGAGAGGAATTGTTTATGCCTATATAGGGTTCCCATTATTTTGTGGACCTTTTTTATGGTTTGTGAGATATGGACATCGAAGAGTAGGTATTGTCAATTTCTATACCAAGGAATTTGGTATGGCCAGAGGGAGATATGATGGTACTGTTTTTGGAAGAGATTGAAAATGATAGGGGGTAGGTATAGATTTGTTGGGGGTGAAAAGTAACAATTTTGTCTTATTGGGGTTTAGGATTAGTTAGAAATCAGTAATCCAACTTTCTACAGAAGTGAAGGATTCTTGTATGAGTTATAGAGTGGAAAGTGATGGAGCAGAGCAGATAAGAATCGAATCATCAGCATACCTTATAAGGGAGGCATGTTGGGTGGAGGTGTGTAAATTGTTGGTAAATATGGAGAAGAGTAGTGGGCCTAAAATTGAGCCTTGTGGTATGCCTATGGTAGCTGGGAGTAAAGGAGATGGTATGCCTTGCCATTGAACCGATTGCTGCCTATGTGACAGATAGCTTTTAAACCAGGCAATAATGGAAGGGGTAAAGGATAGGGAGGCCAAGGAGTCTAGAAGTTTGGAGTGTGAGACCATATCAAATCCTTTTGAGAGATCTAAAAATATTGCAGAAACAAAATTATTGCAATTTCTGTGAAGGTTGACCTGGTTGGTGAAAGAGAGGAGAGCAGTTGTTTTGCTGTGATTTTGCCAGAAGCCATGTTTTGTGGAAGGGGTTCCTATTAAAAGAGCGAAAGACCGTAATCGCGAATATGGAAAGAGCGACACGTATTGCTTGAAATATGGAATCACCAAATGTCTGAAACAGCGAAAATGGAAATGTCAAAGTTCAATGGTTGGCCCATCTGCTGTATAGCTCTGTAAGGTAAGTGTGCGATAGATAGGACTTTAGGGTTAGGATGTGGGTTAAGGTAAGTTAATACATAGGTAATGTATGTAAGATTTAGTGTATTGCTAGAAGTAGGGTTTTATTTAGCTGTATGTATGTGTATTATTTATTTGTTTTGGTTGTATGTCTGTAGGGGAAGTATGCGGTAGTTACGGACCTTAGGGTTTGGGAGGGGTTGAGGATAGTGCATAGATAGTTGTGTATGTGGGGTTTAGTGTAGTGTTGGAAGTAGGGTTTTGTTATATGTATGTGTATTTGCTTTTTTGGGTGTATGTCTGTAGGGGACTTGTGCAGTAGTTATGGACATTAGGATTAGGGAGGGGTTAAGGATAGTGCATAGTGAGTTGTGTTTGTGGGGTTTAGTGTAGGAATAGAAGTAGGGTTTTGGTGCTTTACTTTAGGTTAGAAGTAGGGTTTGGTTAGTGTATGTATGTAGTTTATTTATTTTGTTTGGGTAGGTAGTATGTAGTGGGTGGTGGGGTTGGCTGACTATGACAGTTCGTTATTTTATTTTTCGCTGTTTAGTGCGTTCGGGATTTTTGCAGTTCGCATTATAGGTGTCGATGTTTAGGTATTTGGTTAAAGGGATTTTCGATTTGCTAATATAGACCCATGTGGAGTACAGAATATTGTGTATGTTTAGGAATTTCATGACTTGAGAGTGAATACATTTCTCAAGCAGTTTAGATAAGGGGATAGAATGGCAATAGGACAGTAGTTTGAGAATTTAAAAGAATTGGCACCTTTATGAAGTGGTATAATATATGAAACTTTCCAGAGTTGGGGGATGTAGGCTTCCTGTAAGAAACAGTTGATGAGGATAGAAACTGGGTAAGACAGGGATTCAGCAGCACTTTTTAAGAAGTTGGCTGGTACACTGTCAGATGCAAGGGTGGTCGTCTTTAGCTTTAGGAGGAGTTTTTTAATAGTGAAAGTGGGAACTGGTGAGAGAGAGCAAAGGAGGGGGTATTGTTGGTGCATTTGTTAGGCATATGTGTATGGCTGTTATTGGATAGTTGGGAGGATAGAGTTAGGATGGATTCTGTAAAATAGTGATTAAATTGGGATGCTATATCTTTGGTATTGTTGTCTGAGGAGGGGGCTGGAGTGGTAATTTTTCCTGGTTTTAGAAGGAAGTTGATAGCATACCATAACTTTTGTGTGTCTTTTGAGTGTTTGTTTTGGACCCCAAGGAATAGTTATTTTTGTTTAGTTTGGTTAGTTTCTTGACCTGATTTCTGAATTGTTGGAAATGTTCTTTGGCTATGCTAGTGTTATCTCTTTTCCAGATTTTCCAAGCTTTATCTCTAGACTTTAGTAAGGCTCTTGTGTCCCTACTCAGCCATGGTGCATAGTTTGCCTTGGCTCTGATTTTTCTAATGGGTGCAACTTTGTTGAGGACATTTAAGAGAGTACTATTAAAGTATTCGATGGCTTGGTCTAAACCTAGAGTTAGTAGTGGTTTCCATTTAATTTGTTTTAGAGAGTTTAGCTCATGTATGTTTAGTTTAAGGTCATCTCTAACTTGTCTAAAGGTTATGGGCTTGGGTATGTTGGTGCATTTGCATAGGAGAAAAGTGGGGAGATGGTCACTGAGACCATCTGGTAGACAACCTGTCTCGTAGTTTTGTTTGGGGCAACTGACTAGTGTCCAGTCTAGAATGGATTATTTATGTTTTTTTTTATTAACTCTAGTAGGTTTTTTCAATGAGTTATGAAATAATAAAGAGATTAATTTGATTAGTGGGGTTGTTAGAATTACAGGCTATCCAGTCGGTGTTTAGATCACCTAGTAAGATAGCTTCTTGTTGCAGATTCTCTGAGGTCCACTGTAATATTTCCTCAATCATAGGGAAGTTGTTCCCTGGGGGAAAATAACAGCAAATAATATTAATTTTTTGTTATTGTTTAAGTATAGAATTGTACCTAAGATTTCGGCATTTTGAAACTTTGGAAGTGGGATTTATAGAGGTTTTGTTTTGAGGCTATTTTTAAAGAAAATTGCAATTCCACCTCCCTTCTTGCCTACTCTATTTAGTCTTAAGATATTGTATCCTGGGGGGAGGATTTCTTCATTTTGGGTGTTGGGTTTTAGCCAGGTCTCAGTGATTGTTAATATGTTTGGGGAGTAATGGGTTATAAATGCATGTAGGTCAGTAAGCTTATTGGATATGCTCCTGGTGTTGATGTTGAGAATTAGCAGGTCAGAGATTTGTTTGTTTGAGGGTGGAGTATTAAGTGAACCTTGGTATGGGTGTATGTCACCTGATATAAGTAGGCACTTTGTGATCAGTTGTATGTGTTTAATTGTATGTGCTATTTTTAAGTTAGATCTGAATGATATTTTAGTAGTGTAAGATGTAATTATGTGGAATTTATGTATGTGTAGTACAGAGCTGTCTCTAAATAGTGTGGGACTGATAGGAAAGCTTATGTGTGAGTTTGTCTTTATGGAACTATGTGTAGTATGGAATAAAGTGTTTTCCAGTGGAGTGTTTGTGTATATGCAAGTGATGTTTGTTAGGTATGTGAGGGTTAGGAAGAGAAATCCTACAGTGATTTGTGTTTTTTGTGGGAGTAGTAGTTTGGTGTAAGTGTTGCTATGGTTTATAGGTTGAGGTAGATGTGAATGCATGGCTAGTAGCTGCTTTGTAATTGTTTAAGGCAAGGAGTTAGATAGTGAGCATGGATTATTTTAAGGAGTAGAGGTTACTGATTGGTTTAAGGTGTGGTCAGGTGATGAGGGGTTAGAATAAAAGTAGGAGTAGTGGGGGTGGGTGGGAATTGGGGCTAAGGTAGGGAAGTGGAGTGAGATGTATGCAAACGGAGTAGAGCCAAACAGACTGCGAGAGTGTGGAGCCAATCTGTATGCAGGGTCTGGGCAGAACAGTGAGAATGAGAAATGAATGGGTGTAAGTAGATCACATGTTCTCTACCAAATTCTTTCATAACTTTAATTTGTTTCTTTTTTCTTTTGTCTTTTAACATAGAAGTATAGTTAATGAGGCTATTAGATTATTAATTCCATCAAAGTGGCTGTAACGTTATTCCAGAGTACAGTGGTATCAGTTGTTTCAAAAAAAAGGAAAAGAACACAACTTACAGCGAGTACACTTCACAAAGAGGGGAGATGACTGCAGAAGAGAAGTATTTGTGTGTTTTAAAGATGGCGCTGTTGTTATCAGGCCATTATATAACTTCTGTCCTATATATTCCTAGTCGGGTGGAGGGTAGGAACTAATTGCAGGAGGAGTCCTGTGGGAGTGATTGACTGGTCTCTCAGCCATATTCTAGAGGATGGGCAATTCAAACAAAAACAAACAATCAATTGACTCAAACTGCAGGTAACTGATATGGAGAGTATCAAGAGAATAGACGAACTGCAGTTAAGTAAATGGCAGTAGATTTCAAGGGGGGGGGACTAAAACTAGCACACGTTAATTATTTCTGGTGTTACTTAATTCTGGGGTAGTGCAGTTTAGTTTGGAAATGGATAGCTATTGCCATGCAAATCTAGTCTAATATTGACTGGTCACAGATGAAACGGGGGAAAAAGGCACAGTTGGATGTAAAAGCGGTAGATAAAAAAATAAAAATTTTGACTTGTAACACAGAGAGAGGTACAAGATCCAGCAGATCAACTAGTGCCTGAAATGGGGTCTTACAGGATTGGAGTTAGATAAAGTGGGCTAGCTAGACAGGCCTCTGCAAGTGTGCATGCTTTAAACAACAAAAAACTTCAGTATATAAAGGTAATGACACTAAGTCTTTATGTTGAAAGTTAAGACATACATTGCTTCTAATATGAAGAAAAGTCTTGATTGCAGTAAAGCATTTTTAATATTTTCCTTGAAATTGCACTTAAACTCAGCAATAGTACTATTCAAGTTTGTAGGGTGGGGGTGCACCTATGATTTGTGTTACTCTTTAACTAGAATAACCAAAATGACTTCATAGTCATGGTTCAACAATCATATGGGCCTATATGAAGACAGAAGGAGTGGGTCTTTCCCTTCCTTAAGAATAATAAAGAGACATAATCCAGAAAGCTTGAGTTAGGCTTGGTATCCCACCTGTGATCCAGAGGGTGACGGGACTAACAAGAAACAGGGTAAAAAGGATTAGTCCAGATAAAATCACTTTTGCTAACAGATCTTGGAGACTTGCTCTCTGATGCCCTCCCTGTGGGAGGAATAAAAACACCTTGTTGAAGGTTCAAGTGACTTAGTCATTTAAGTAGGTACATGGGCAAGTGCTCTTGTTCTAATAATTAGGAAAAGATTAGAAAAAATAAAAGATTAGAACAAGAACTCTTGTCCATCTACCTATATAATTGAATAAACTTGGTATTTCAACAAGGCATCTTTATTCCTTCCGCAGGAAAGGCATCAGTGAGTCTCCTATATCTGCTAGCCAAAATGGTTTTATCTGAACTAATTATTTGCACTCTGTTCTTTTAGAATAATGGCATATGTAGCCTGATGCAAAGAACTACAAACCTCTTGGCCCTGGAGCATTACATTCATTGATATAACCAATGTTTTATATGAATTTGTAACTGATATTTTCCATACTTCCATTTGAATCACATAAATTCTTGAATATTTTCCTATTTCTTGGGCTGTAAAATGTTCTTCTACTTCCCTTTTTATTGGTTTCAATAATGGTATACCAGAGTTTCAGTTAGTTTTGAAAGATTCAGCTAATCCAGGAACTGAATTAGAATTAATGGTAGATGGTCTTGCCCCTCTGATATATATAATATTTTCTAAAAATCCCATAATACTCCAACAATTCCCCTAATAACCTTTGCAATTATACCTTTACTACTGCCTTGATTTTTCTGTAGCCTACTCTTGTTGCCTTTTCTACCTGAGACAGATACTCTCTGCCTTCTGCTGCTGATGACTTCAGTGCTTCAGAAGTGTTGAAGAAAAATATCAACTGGTAAAACCAAAAACTTCAGTGTGCAAGGCATCAGTAAAGGCTGTCCCTCCACAAATTAACACACCGCAGCAAAAGAGAAGTATTTAATAGTAGTCAAATGATAATAACATCCAAGGATTTAGCCCTTTCGTCTCACTATACGAAACTTCATGAGAATCATGAAAACTAAGTTCCATCCAGTTTAAATACATCAAAGGCCCGTTTCATTGGTTAGAAATCAAATGAAATGCCCCTCTTGATGACACATCAATAATAAAACAACTATGAGGTTTTTCCTTAAAACATGAAAGCACAATGGAACAAGAATACATTAAATGTCTTAATACATAAAGCACATTAATACAATAACAACGAAAAATATTCTTGTAAAAAATACATTCAAGATAAAATCAAATCAATGTAGTGACAACAGGAAATATATTTAACATGCTGTGGTAGTATGGTACTTTATTTGAACCTTGTAGCCCTTAAAGTAAGGGCTGGGGCTAGGGAAATGTGGTCATTTAGCCTTGGGAAAACACAAGCATCCAAACGCAACTGCCAAATTAGTTCCCTAAATTCTTTCCTGTTTTCCCAGTCCCCACCCCTGTCACTGTACTTGACACACTCTAAAACCCAAAATTTGTAGTCAGCTCTATTACACTGTAAAACATGCCTAAACAGAATGTTAGTGTCCTTATCCCTGCTAATGACATACATATGTTCGTATATCCTTTGTCTCAAATTATGCTCTGTTTTATCCGCATAATATGCCCAACAGGTGGTACAATAGGCAACATAAACAACACCTTTAGTAAAACAACTGTAATAATCAGTAGCTGTAAGTGTAAAGGGCAAGTGTAAAATCTGTAATGTTTCACAACCAGCCAAAAAAGTACATTGGGAACATCTCCCACATTTGTAAGTTTCCTTTTTGGCCACCATCCTATGGTCTTCCTCATATATTTTCTTTTCCAAAATATTCTTAAGATTGTAATTTATCCTATAACTATACTGCAATTGCCTATTAAATATATCCACTCTATTGGGCACTCTCTTGAATATTTCCCAGAAATTGTTGATAGTCTTTTTTGACCCAACTTGTATCTTGATTGTATGTTAACTCCATGTAAGATGTCTGAGAACCTGATGGGTCAGCTGTCACTTTATCTTTACTGGAGGTTCCCAACCCTCTCAATAATCTTAAGTATATTGTCCCCCAACCCTTTAAAATTTCTCATTTTAAAGATTTTATGAGAATGGCCGGGTAACCCCTTTCCAAAAAAAGTGTCTGAACATAATCCATTTCATTAATAAGGTCATCCTTTTCTAATATCATCCGAACAACTCTTACCATCTGCTCCTTAACAAAATGTTTCTTTTCTGAAAAGGAGCGTGGTTACTATCAAAATGAAGGCAAGAGTTGAAAAAAAATCTTTTTTCCTATAAACTTGTGACACAAATCTATTGTTGGAAACATCCTTTTTAATTTTTACATCCAAGTAGTGTACCTCTTTAATACCGAATGTGTGGATAAAGGACAAAAAGTCAGTGGTATTATTTAAAATTTATATAAAAGGAGAAACCATATCTTGAGGTCCCTGCCAAACAACAAATATATCATCCAGATAATGAAAATATTTATGTATATAACTAATGTAGGGTGAATCAAATACAAAGTGTATTTCCCAATATAGCATAACTATACTTACAAAAATGAGTGCACATGAAGAGCCCATAACAATGCCATCTAATTGATGGTAATATTCCCCTTGAAAGTATAGGTAGTTATTTTTAAGAACTAACTCCATATTTTCTAGAACCAGTCTGAAGTCATTGTCGGATAGAAATCTAAATTCAACCAACATGTGTTCAAAGCACTCTAGTCCAAGGCTGTACGGTATGACTGAGAACAAATCTTTCACGTCAATCGTTACAAAAATGAATTAGATCTAAATTCCATTTGACCCATCTTGGTCAAAAAAATCCCAGGACTCAACAAGTATATGTGGATACAATTTGTAAAAAGGTTTTAACTTGGTATCAACAAATATGGCCAAAGGTTGGGTTTGGATGCCTCTGATGTAACAATCGGCCTCAAGGGTGGATTGGAATAGTCCTTGTGGACTTTCAGGGTCCCAAAACTTCCAGGAATGAAAGGTTTTGGTACACTGAAAAAGTCATAAAGTTGTCTGTTTATCAACCCTTGGGTCAAATTGTCCTCCAAAATTAAATCTATTTTTCTGTATGCAAAGTTTAACTCATTTCTAGAAACAATAGTGTATCTAGAATCTGTCTTAAGAATTGCCATCATTTTTGCTGTATACACCCAGTTCTCCATTAGTACTACACCACCCCCTTCTCAGGTTTCTTTACTAGCAACTTGTTATTTTGGGTCAGTTTCCCCAAAACCATCCTGTCATCTGTATTTAAATTATTATAATGTGACTTGTTGGTGTAAAATTTATTCCTTAGATCATTAATAACAAATGTCTCAAAATTGTTAAGCTCATGATGTAAAGGAAGATTAAATGTACTCCTTTTAGTCAAGGTTGGGGAGGAACTGGGTAAAGTTGGATCTTTGAACATTATTTCCAAATTAGGTTCCCTGGTAAACATTTTAACGTCTAAAATCAAATTAGCCAATTCTACCTTCCTAGCTGGAACAAAGGAAAACCCCTTTTTGAACAGTGTAAAAAACTTCTATCAATGACCATATCTGTGTAGTTATATATGTAAAAGTTGTCCTGGGTGAAAATCACGTTATGCCTAACAGTGATCTCATTGCTGAAACTAGGAAGTTCACTGCTGTAGCCCTGTGCAATATCCAAAAATGTACCATTAACAAACCCAGTGCTGTCGTTATAGATGATGTGGTAGGAGTCAAAAGAACTGTCCCTTAATGGCGGTGATAATGTTGTCTCCCCTGGTAACAGGGTGGGGCCCTCGTTGCCTCGGCATAGGAAGGCTGCGATGGTAAATTCCTGATCCTCTTGGATCTCCTGGGACCTTCGTCTCCTAAAGGGACCTCATCCTGTCTCCCTTCTTCACTTATATCCTGGTCCTGATGATAATTATGACCAAAACCATCATAGCATTGAAAATCCCTATGTTGATTAAATTGGGTTCAGTTACTCGAAAAAGTAGGGTAATTATCCCTTGTCACCCTATTTCTTTTGGTGGAACCAACAATATAGGCAGAACCACTTGTGTATTCTCTGTTGTCCCTATCTAATTTCCAGAGTTTCCTCTTATGATTTCTTATCAACATCTTGTAGTGTCAACAAATAATTATGTTTATAGTCATAAACATAAAATAATAAATCATTTTGAATCTCCTGATTTAAAAAAATCAATGTCACATTTCAATTTCTCAATAATACAATTATTGTTGTTAACTATCACTCTCATAAGTGCAATACCACGATTATTCAAAATAAAAAGGAGTGTTTCATTTGCTTCCCAACCAATGAAATGAGTCTTTGATGTATTTAAACTGGATAGAACTTAGTTTTCATGATTCTGATGAAGTTTCCTGTAGGGATATGAAAGCACTAAATCATTGGATATTATTGTTGTTTGACTAATATTAAATAGTTCTCTGGATTTTGCTGTGGTCTGTTAATTTGTGGAGGGACAGCCTTTATTGTTGCCTTGCACTCTGAAGTTTTTGGTTTTACTTCAGAAGTGTTAACAAAGATTACCTGTTTTATCTCATCTCTTTGAAACAATGAATCATCTGTACATTTTGGTATTTGCCTATTCTTAATTTTGTTGGATATTTTGATGTCAAAATAACCAAAAAATCTACATTATTAATACAATGACCAAAGGATTTTTCTAATGTTAAAATCCTCATCATCCTAAATCCCCAGCTGACTGCATGCACTTTAATAAACATATTCTAGTCACCTGTAATAATGGTTGTCCCGGCCCCCCTTTAAATAAACCACGTCAAAAACATAAAGCCATCTGACGACCTTTATTGAATATTATTGTATAATTAACTTTATGCACCCAGAACAACATCAATTATCTTCATAAGCAACAATTTCATGACAGCGAAACTAATCACCCTGGATGAATATACCTCAGGGCAGCATACCTACTCACCCTGATACCTCCTCCACAGGGGCAGCATACCTGCTCACCCACCACATTTAATTAAGCAGCATACCTGCTGAACTCCTCACCAAACAATCGTTGACCAGTGAATAACCAACTTTCTTAAAGGGGGTACAGAAGAGGACAATCAAGTCCCTCATCTCCCCCTTAAACTGCCCAAACATCTTCCATCCAAAATCAAAAACGGGAGGGTGGGAGGGCCACCAACTCATGCCAAAATATACATACTTCCCCTAAACCCTCCCACTTAAGCCTATTATAAGTCTCTCCCTCCCCTTACATCACTTCCCTTAACCTCTCCCTTTCTCTTTAACTCTTTCACAATACCATCACACTATCTAACCTACATGCACAGAATCCCATTAGTTTCTAATCTATAACTCCCCTACCCTTTGTTCATGAGACCGGGACAACTTAGTTTGTCCCAAAATACATTTGTCCTGGCCCCCCTTAAATAAACCATGCCAAACCATAAAGCCATTTGATTACCTTTATTGAATATTATTCTATAATGAACTTTATGCACACAAAACAACATCAATTATCTTCATCGGTAACAATTTCAGGGCAGCATAACTACTCATCCTGGACAAATATACCTCAGGGCAGCGTACCTGCTCACCCTGATACCTCCTCTACTGGGGCAGAGTACCTGCTCACCCATCACACTTAACTAGGCAGTGTACCTGCTCACCTTCTGACCAAACAACCATTAGCCAGTGAATAACCACCTTCCTTAGAGGGGGAACAGCAGAGGTCATTCCTGTCCCTCTTTTCCACCACCAGCCTGATCCCCAGGATGCTCCCCCTCCTAAACCCTAGCCACAACCATACCCTCTAAAAACAGCTTCAAATGCAGATTAAAGAGATCCAATCCCACCTCATTAAGATGCACCCCATCCATTCGATACCAGCTCTCTTCTCCATCCCCAAAATATCTGTGTTCAATGGTATGCATCCCCAAAATTCTTAATTACCTAGCCAATCTCTGACTGACAAACCTCCTGACTCTTTCAGTCGCCCTATAACTATATGCGTTCCTCCACTACAAACGAGGAATCAACTCTGACCATTTTCCATACCCGGGTACAATGTCTATAATCTCAAAAAGTCCTGTAAGATAATATCTACTAATCGCGTCTTGGAAAGAATGCCCAAATCATTGCCACCCAAATGAACTACTAATATATCAGGACATCCTACCTTCAATTTAACCTTCTCAAATTCAGGCATCAACCTATCCCACCTAATACCTCTAACCCTATGCCATGCCACTGACCATCCTAAATGTGATAAACCCCAATTTTTTTTCATCTTCCCTAATGCACACTTCTCCGGCCAGTGGCTATACGAATGCCCCAAGATAATGATATGTTTCCCTAAAAGAAAAGAAGAAAAGAAAGTTATTAATCAGGCCAGCAACTATCTAATATATGACAAAAATACATTTCAAGATGACCTCCCCAATCTCTTAATAACTTCAATGGAGCTACCCTCTCTAGCTTCCATCTTATGCTGAAGCTCTGACGATTCTAAAAGATTGAGCTGCAAACCTATCTGCAGGAAATCCCATGCAATGTAAAACCCTCCTAAGCAAACATATAAATCTACTACTTGATACCACCTTCCCATCCACTGAACAAAAAATTAACTCATCTACACTCCCCATCTGCCTCCTCTTGAATTTTTTGGCCCACGTTACTGGGCAAAGGCTAGGATTCCTGTCAGGCTTAATCACCACCATGAATCCCCTACCCAGGTGATCTATCTTACTCTTCCTTAATGCAATAGTAACCTCACTCTCACCTATGATAACATCTTTCCAACATAACGAACCTAGCAACTCAGAAACACGGAAGGTGCCAAAATATAACCATGTACACAGCGTGCCCCACATGAAGTAATCCAAAGATCCAGATTGTAATAACCCTAACCCTCTCAACAAAACTTTCAATACCACCCTTGTAAGCAGCCATTGAGTGTCCCTATAGTCCACCACCACTCTCCCCCAACCCCTCAACATCCGCCTTAATTTATAAGACTTTGTGAAATCTTGCAAACCCACTACCTTAGTGAAAATGCTAATAGCCACCAAATCCACCTTGACTATCTGCAAAGCCTTACCTATCCCCCATGCACAAGCTACGTATCGCAACAGTAATTAAACTGACCACACCCCCTTCTCTTCTGGTAACTGCAAGACAAATTGGTTAAAAAAACAGCCCTACTATAAGCCTTCCTCATAGAAGGAGCCCAGGAGTGCCACACCAACCACCTGGCTACCTCAACCCAAGATTCCACACCTCCTCAGGCAGGGTTTCTGGCACATCCTCCGCCTGTGGAGCCAACCCTCGAAACCTGCAAAATTGAAATCGGGACAAGCTATCAGGAATATTATTCCTTACACTAGGCATGTGCACCCCTGTAAAGGAAAAATTTATCAACAGGCTCTGCAACATCAATTTACGTAATAGCAACAGCAATCCCGACCTAGCCATCTTTTTTTTGCAATACCCTCACCACAGACATATTGTCAGAATGAAAAACTACTCCTTTGTTCCTCAAATGATCCTTCCACACCACAGAAGCTGCCCATATAGGCATCAATTCTAGAAAGGCTACATCACGCCTTCATTACTCCTTCCAATCCCAAGGCAATTCAGCCGCAAACCACTGAACCCCAAAGTAGGCCCCCATACCAGCATCCCCATCTGCATCCATAAACAACTGAAGTTCCTCCTAACCCACCCAGTCAGACTGCCAAAAAGAGATCCCATTAAATTGCTGCACAAAACCATCCCACAACATTAAGTCCTCCCGCACCAGTTTGGTCACACTAACGCAATGATGTTTACTCATATCCCCTTTCTACATATAAGCCACCAACCTACAAAAGGGTTGCCCTGGGTGCACAGCTCGACAGGCAAAATTCAAAAGCCCCAATAACTCCATGACTGATCGAATCCATAACTTATCCTTGCCCAGCACTAAACGTATAGTCCTCCGAAGCTTCTCTATCTTATCCTCAGGTAAACAAAAAAGTCCCCACTCCATGTCTACCATTAATCCCAGAAACTCTAAGGTTCTCCCCAGACCTTCCATCTTATGCTGAGCCAACAGTACCCCCAATTCCTCATACGTGCTTGTAAACTCCTGGAACCCCTCCTGTGCTCCTACCCTTCCTTCGCCACCAGCAGAAAATCGTGTAAATAATGCACTGCCTTTTGCGTTCCCACTCTCTGTTGCCAAATCCAGGGTAATACTGTACTGAACTTCTCAAAGGTCGCACATGCCACTGAACAACCCATAGGCATAGCTGTATCAAAGTAGTACTTATCACCTACCCTCATCCCCAAAAACAGCCAATACTCACTCCTAAAAGGAAAAAAGCAAAAGGCGGACTCAGTGTCAACTTTAACCAACCATGGCTCCTGAAATTCACTGATCACTTTCACCGCATCATCCAAGGATGCATAATGCACCCTAACATCCTCATCTGCAATATAATCATTCACTGAATTCCCTGCTGGATGGGACAAATGATGTATCAATCTAAATTCCCCTGCCAGTTTCTACGGCAATAACCCCAAGGGTGATACCTTGTAACTACTGAAAGGCAGACTGTCAAAAGGACCCAATAAATCCCCCACCCAACACTTCTTCTCTACCAAAACCTCCAAAATGTCCTCTTTACCTTGAACTGATCGCAAGTTCTTGCAAACCCCCACCCCCACCCACAGTGGACTTTATAGGAAGCCACCGATGAAACCCTTGTAATATCTCATTCTTTATCGCCAGACACAGAAACCGGCAACACATATCCTACAGGACCTCCACCTTAATGGAGAATGGTGCCCCTTTCTCTATTGCCTCTAAAGAAACCAAATCCTTGGGATCCATGAAAATTACCCCTACCCTGAGCAAGTTGAAAGCCCTGTGAGGAAGGGACTCCACCTTCACGAGCCATAACATTGGAGTTGCACCCGGAAAGTTCTTGCCGACCACACCAAACAGCTGAATGACTCTTTCATCATCCTGAGTAAGTGTGTGCAAACTTGCACCCTACTCATGAACAAGAACCACTATTAAAAGACCAACACACACCCACTACTTCTCCCCCAATCAACCTCCTGTTAAAGCCATCATAACTATCCATCATCGTAGCTAGCCATATATCCAGGTGATGCACCTCCCAATGTAGTGACTGGTCCATGGCCCTCCGTTTGCAGAAATGCTGATCATACCAAATCCACACATTCCCCAGCCTTAACTGCTGTGCATCCCGAATGCTAAGGAAATATCCTAGAAGAGGCAAGGCCAAAGACCTGTCCTTCTCCAGCTGCACATCCATATAGTAAATAAAACCAACCACCTAATTATCCCACATCCTAGGGTGAAGCTTACCCACCCTCTTCCTCCCCAACACCAGTAACGCCGCCAACAAGTCCTTGCTATGAGACGACTCAGCCTCCGCTAACTGCTGGACCCCTTCTGCATCAATTAACTCAAACAAATCCACATACTCACCTTTCCAAATTATTTCTTTTGCAGACCCCGGAATGCGCAGAGTCAGAAAAAACACTCCTGCCTCTTGTCCCAAAGCTTGTATGGCTAACCAGCCCCCTGGCTGCAGCCCAAAGTCAGAGCCTACCTCTGAGTCCAAAACCAAACTGTCCCAGGGACCTACACCCACCCCATTGCATTTTCAACAGCGCACCTGGCTCCCTGTGTCAGCCCCATCTGGGCACCCACTATCACTTGCAATCCTTCTCTGAGATCCCCTCCCACCAGTTCCCCTTCATCCCCCACAATACTCAACATTGAGTTCCCCAGCAAACACTGCTGAAGTAAAACCATTGCTTACACTTTCATCTTGAGATGTAATGGGGGCTGGTGTATCCACCGCAACCACCTGCATTGCTGTCTGCTGTCTTTTCCCCCAAGCGGGGGTTCTCGCTGGAGTGCACCATCTCTTCCAACCTGGAGCTCATTCCAGTTCCATTGCCACCTCAGATGTCGCCACTTCCTGAAAAAACTCCTCAGCCTGGGCCACAATAGCTGCCATAGTCCCGGTAAGTTAGCCATTTGTAAAAAAAGAAAGACATAACATTAAAACTTCTCCTCAGCCCACAATGCCCTATTCCCCCTTAACCCACTTAGTCGCTTTGCCCACCATCCGTATCTCATTCACTTACCTACTCTACCCTTAGCCTTGCACCCAAGACCCATACCTCTCAACCTCTGAGCAAGAACTCTTGACATAGCCTAAATGGAGTGAGGAGAAATAGGGACCGACTTTAACTATTGTTCATAAACGATGGAAATTTGGTCTAATAATAGGTTTTGTATTAGCATGCAAGCTGCATACCAGTGAAAGATGAGCACCTTTCCCAGCTCCTAGACTAAATGCCAGTTCTCACATAATCATCACAAAACTATAAATTAAAAGTCAATTAAATGTGTACTTAGCTGTGTATAATACTATCCAAAGCTAGGAAATGAACTAAGGTAGGTACTTCCCACCGTATAGAGGACCAAATAGTGTACATTAAGTATATACTGTATGCAAGTTCCTACAATCCTGGATGTAAAATATTCCTAATAGGAGGATGAGGCAAAGCCTCCACACTAGCGACTACTTGTGAGAAAGTCCCTTGCAAAACAGTAGTATTGCATTTATTATAAATTAGTGGACCTCAGATCAAACTGTGTTTTGTATACAGTTGTAAATCACATCATGGCTATGTGTAACTGTTTGCGATAGATCTGTTATGGAGGTGCATTCCTTGCTCATTCGTTATTTGTTTTATATATATATTTTTTTTTTAGACCACCGGAATCCCGTAATTCTCCCTGTTTGCCAGGGAAAGCATTGTGACAGCTCACCCCAATGGCCGCTGCCTCCAACACGCATGCGCACGAGCAACGGCCATGCAAAGACCTCTCCAGCCTACTGTCACATAAACCGTTACCAGAGCAGCAGGATAACCATGACAAGGACCCAAACAGCCACATAAACCCACCAGGGAGCAAATAAAGCATCCTCAACCACCATCACTGACTGTAAGAATGAAGGCAACTCCCCCAAGAAATTGCACAAACCCACCAGGGAGCATGAACCAACCAGGGAGCACAAGGAGATCCTCCAACCACTACCCCTGCATTGCTAACAAGTCAGGAAATACCAAAACCATGACCACTTCCTGTGACCACCAGGACATATGCCGACTAGGCTGCAGAAAAACATGGCTGCCAACCGACCGGATGGCCCTATTGCCACCCCCCTTTTTCCAGAGTACCAAGACAGGGATGGGCCCAGTGAACAACCGTAGCCACCACTGTGCCACCAGCGAGCATCCTCAGCATCTCATGCCCACCAGGCCACCAAAAAATCAAAACCAGCACCACAGGTAAGCTAAGCACCACACTCATACATACACTACCCACCAACCACACACACTGCTCCCCTCTCAGCAACCATCTCAACAAAATTTCCACAAACACACAGCTCCCCTCTCTTTAAACTTTCAACACTGCTCTTCCTTAGACTCCCCACTCCATCCCCAAACATACAAAACCTCGAGAGAAAAAAAAAAACTCACTTCACCTAGCACCACTCTCTCCCCATCATCCAAGGCCTAGCTGAATCCATGATACCTACAGGTCATCTGGATATGAGCTAGCTGTTACTTCACCAACAACTCGTAAGACCCAGAAAAATGAGTTTGTCCCAAACTACATTTATTGTTATTCCTTCCACAAATGTAACAGATAGAGTGTGTCTCAATGTTCTAACTTTAGTCTTTGGAAGAACATATACCACAGATGTAGAAATCATTTGCCTATCAATGAAACTCCTAATTGCATCAAAACATGCAACACTCTCTTTTCACTGAATTCACCTTCAATTTCAAACCGCATGCTACTAGCAAACAAAATTGTCACTCCTCATCTCCTACTGTTCTGAAATTATGTGCTCACCCCTATCATAAATTCATTCTTTACCATTTTAAATGTTCCTTATTATTTAGATTGGTTTCCTGGAGTGCTAATAACATATGTTAATATTGCTTCTTAGCTATCAAGACAATCCCTTCTCTTTCCCTGGACTAGTAAACACATTCACATCCAACATAAAAGTAAGAAAGTCATTTGCATTCTAATCTCTTCTAATGTCCTAACAGTATTGCAGCACAACTATTTGTTTAACTTTTGTTGCATCAGAAATTCTAGTCCTGCTCCATCTTTGCAACTACCCTGATTTCTTGGTGTTTCCACATGCGGGATGCATTCATTCTCAAAAAACAATCTTAGTTTCTTGCCTACATTGTTGAGGCCCTCACTTAGTCTCCCCTGGGCTAAACCCAACCAATATCTAGGGGTGGTAAGGAGATTAAGTATGCTGGTACAACATCAAACTTCTGCTGTAGAGTGTTCCTTAAATCCACCCCACAGCAGACTTGCATGTTCTGTTGTTGCTGCCTTTGGTAAGTGCATGCAATGCTTCCATACATGTTCAACATCATGACCATGTAATATACCGCTTACAACATGGAGCTTGCCAGGTTATTAATGATACTATTGCAACAAGCCTAGGCTGCCTCCCATCCCCACAGGTGAGTGAGCCAATGTTGGCAGCTGACTTCCACCCTCATCCACACAGCCACTTTACTTGTTAAATTTTGGTCAGCTGTTCACAAGTATGAGCTTTAGCCATCTTTGCCATGATAATAAACATTTATTAATCTTGTGAGCAGTAACAATGTGTTATACCCCTCATTTCCTAGTTTTACCATGAGCAATTACAATTTTAGCTGCACTTTACTGCATACTGTACTCGTTTGGCTGTAGCACAGCCAAATTCCAGGCTTGTTGTTTCTGGGTCTGTTTTGTAACCTTTGAGCATCAAATTCAAGCCATCTTTGTTGGTGAGGGCCCTTCTGCACCCTTGTAGGAGTAGAGTGCAGTCTGGGTCCCATCTAATCGAGGGTGATTGGACTAGAATTCAGATGATGCTTCTTTATTTGCTAATTTGAGTTAAAAGAGTTATTTCTTGTTTTATATAAGCACTGCATCTGTGCTTTCTTGCTTGTACTGCACCATTGTGCACTGGCACATAGTGATAGTTACCATTGGTGGTTATAGTAGCAAATGTTTTGCATGTTAAATTTTCCCTTAGCACTTTGCTTGTGGTCCTCCAAAGTTTTTTCATGGCTCAGCTCTACTGTCAGGTAGAACATTAAGCCTAGCCTCAGAGGTACCAAAACACTTCTCACCCACTAGCCATTCCTAAGCGTGACCTCTCTTCCTGACCATATAATTCTACCTAACACTATGGATGTACAATTTCCCACAGTTTCTCCAGCCAGCTTAGTCAACATGGGCATCCTGAGACACTGTAGTAACTGCCTTATGTTCACCGACAACCCTCTGCTCCTAGACCATACAAACTCAACATGTGAGAGATGCAACTATATTAAGAACCTTGAATCCTTGGTCTTTCACACACCAGCCAGTACATGTGACAATGAGTGGGTCATCAGCATGTACACCTCACCACCTAGTCCACCCAGACCTACATCACACATACTAACATATGTGGGGGTCCTCACCAGAAACATACCTAAACGCCAGAGACCTCCCAAACATAAACACAAGCACGCTACACATAATACTTCCTCTGCAGAGCACAATACCCATAATAGCTCACATACCAGTGTCTCACCTGTCAAGCTCTTAAGGCAAAACACAAAACCAAACATATTAGTCATAGGTGATTCCATCACGAGGCACACAGATGTTCCTCTCACCAGGCTGGATAAAGAAAAGGTCATGGTCAGCTGTCTGCCAGGTGTCAGGATCCAATACATCACAAATGCATTCAAGTCTCTCAACAACAGATTCTGTTATGACTCTGTTATAGTCCGTGTTGGTGTGAACAACTTGAGATGTACCTCTCCGGACTATACGAAGAGAGACATGATTGAGCTCATGGACTATGTGTCTCAAGCTGGTACACCTCTAACCTTAAGCAGCATTTTAACTTCACCTAGGATGAGGCTTCAATACAAACATAATGTGATTAACTTCAATAATTGACTTAGTTTCTGGTGTCATTCCAAGGGGATACAGTATCTGTAAGACTGGGAAGACATGATTGACAGACTTTGATGCTTTGTCAAAGATGGTCTTCATCTGTCACCCCTGGGATTTTAGCTACAGGCCAAGGCTCTTGCCACCCCCATAGTGCATTTTTTAGGCAGTGTCTCAAGGAGAAAATTCCCAGTGTAAGAACTCTATTTAAGAACAACCTTAAGGTTCTGCTGCTAAACACTAGGAGTCTTAACATGATACTGCATTCAATGGAAGCAGTCCTCATCTTGGAAGGCATAGATATGTGTGCAACCACGGCAACCTGATTAAATGCTGTGGAGAGCACACCAGCCACATTGGGCTACACCTCCTTCCACATGTTCAGACCACAAACAGATGGTGTGAAAACTAAAGGAGGCAGTGTATTGCTATCCATTAAAGGTAAATACACCTCCAGATTGGTTAGACAGCATGATTCCCTGGAAACAATTCAGGTGAAATTAACTGTTGGCAAGACACCTAATCAAGTCATTGCCAGCTACAGAACTCCCTCCATGAACCAGGTTACTCACTCTGCCTATTTGGATCTACTTGAGTCTATCAAGATACATCTGAACACCATGGTTTTTGGGTGATTTTAAATACCCATCCACTGACTGGGGAAATTACTCATGCACAAACTCACTTGCCCAAAGGTTCCTCGACTTCATTAACTGCAGTGCCCTGGAGCAGCTAGTTGACACCCGACAAGGGGTGCCAACATCCTGGATTTCATGATTACCAATATGGGGGATCACTCTAATATCCCAATTGTGAGGTCTTCCCTGGTGAGATCTGACCATAAATTAGTCTTATTCAAAGTTACTGTCACATCTGACCCACCCCTAGCACCAACTAAACTAAAAAACTTCTCCAAAACAGATTATAACCTCTTGCAGGATGGTATAAATTACTTCACTGCACATTCCCCCTCAGATGCAGCTGGCAATTATGCAGAGTTCTACACAAATGCTTTATGCAAACACCTGAACAACTGCATTGGCTCGGCTGTACCTGATAGGTCCAAAACAAGCTCCTCAAGGAAGAGCAAACCTATCTGGTGGACAACTGCCATTAGCAGGCTTTACAATAAGAGGAAGAAATTGCAGTTTAAGAGTAAGAGGAAGCAAGCCCTAAACTGGAAACACTCCCTCCCCAACTTAAACAAGCAAATAAGACTTCTTTTAAAGTCCTCCAAAGCCAACTATGAATCCAAATTAGCTTCCTCAACTAAGGACAACCATACAGCATTCTTTAGTTACATCAATAACCTAAAAGGAAAGGCTCAGATATGTGCCAAACTGGTGGTTAATGATACCACATACACTGAACATATGGACATTCCTAACCTGTCAGCTGTAAGGTTCTGTGAAAACTTCAATCCCCTGTCCCCACCACACTTACCCCAAGACATCCCTACCACCTGTCCTCTACCTTGTATCTCTAAAGAGCAGGTTGTGAATACCCTCTCTAAGGTCAAAAACACAGCATCCATGATACTTGATAACATCCCATGCCATGTCCTACATGGGCTCAAACAAGAATTAGCAATGCCATTGAGTACTTTTTTCAATCATACACTAAGGACTGGCTTCATCCCAGCTGAATGGAAAAAGGCCACCGTTATCCCCTTGCATAAAGGTGGTGCTTCCACTGACCCCAGGAATTATAGATCTAGTAGCCTGACTAGCCCTATCTGCAAGGCCATGGAAAGAATTATCATGGACCTTATCATCAAAGATATTGTTAGACTACAAATACTTGACCCTATTCATTTTGGATTTGTCAAAGAGAGATCATGCTTGTTAAGCCTGGTGGACTTCTTCGAGACAGTCACCAAGGCACTTGATGCGGAGAAATCTGTGCATAGAGCCTACCTAGACTTAGCCAAGGCATTCGACACTATTCCCCAATCAGGCATAATTGACAAATTCACCCAGCTAGGTATCAACTCGTATATCATTAGATGTGTTGCTAACTGGTTCACTGATAGAATCCATACAGTCAAAATAGAGGAATCCACCTCCAACAGCAGAGCTGTAACCAGTGGTGTTCCACAGGGATCAATCCTGGGACCTCTACTCTTTGGAATCTATTTCTCAGAAGTGAAGCTAAAACTAAAGGTCTCTGACTGACATAGTTTGCTGATGACTGCAAACTGGGAGCGGTCACGGAATCTCCAAAGAGAGTCTTACACAAACAAATGACTGGTGCTAAAGTCATGGCCTTAAACTCAATGCAAAAAATGTGTTACCATCCCCTTTGGTAAAAGTGATGTTCCTGCTAACTACCACATCAATAGCAACACCCTAAGTAAGCATTCAGTGGTGAGAGACCTGGGGACACAAGTTGACAGCAACCTTACCTTTGATCACCATGTCTCCACAGTAGTAAGAAGGGTATTCTATATTGTTGATCTCATAAGTAAGAGCATTTCCTCCATAAAAAAAGAAGTTATAACCTCCCTGTACTCTTCCATCATCAGGTCAATAATTGAGTACAATGCCACTTTTGGTATGTGCCCCCTTTGGTATGTACCTTTCCAAGCACTTTCAGAAATTGGAGAGACCACAAAGGTTCCTCACAAAGAAAATTCAAGGTCTTCAGCATCTGTCCTATGAGGATCATCTGAAATCACTGTCACTTTATTCTGTTTCATACAGACTACTCAGAGGTGATCTCTGCCTTGCATATAAGGCAATCTTTGACCCTGCTTTATTGGAAGTGATCCATATCTGTAAGTCAAATCGTACACAGGTTACTCACTCTAATGGCCTTAACCTGGTGTGTGACATTAAGAGAAACTGCTGGAGGGACAGATTTGTCTCCCAAAGGTTACCACACCTTTGGAACAGACTCCTGCTTCATGTCAAGCAGAGCACCTCATTGTCCCTCTTCAAACGGAATCTAGACGATTGGATGGGTAATCGTTAATTCACCCCAGAGGTTCTACCTATGTGCCTCTTGGATAGGGGTGATAGGTGTTGATCATGGAAGTAAGTGTAAAACTTGACTAGGCTTATAAGAGGCCCTAGGGTCATTAGTGTAGTAACCTCCTATGATCCTATGTACAACATATATAAATTATCAATTTTTTTCAAAGGAAGGAGCATTTGCTCCAAGTCGTGTAGTCCCACTTTTTTCTCTGTTTTCAAACCTTTACAGGTTTGAAAATCCTTCATCTTCAGATGAGTAGAACAATGGGCCCCTAGCTGCCCACAAGTCCATATCTATCACAGCCTGTAAGAATTTTAACTTATTTTGTAATTAAATACAATTTGCAATCCTGCAATAATGAAGAATGTACAGTAAACCAGACAGCTTCATTGGTGGTTTTAATAATTCAGTGCAGCTCCTGCTGACTGCTGCCTGAAATACAGACGCATTCACACTGTACAAGCATTCTACAGAGATGCAATTTGGCTTTTATTACATATGCGTTCATAGATAGTGTTCAGTCATTCAACAATACACAATATAGTTTTATTGCATACATTTTCATGCATGGTGTACAAGCATTCTATAATAAAAATAACTTTTCACACATAACCTTCAATGAATACATCTGCAGCATGTTGTTAAAATATAAGTCTTGGAATGAGTACACTGTTCTTCTGATGTTATGCCATATTTTGCTTTATATCTACGCACTCAGTTCTAGTTATAAACCATACTAGTATTAAGTATAGCATACCAGGTAAATCATTTAGTTGATCTGTCCCAGCTTTCCAAGAGAAAATATTGTTACCAAGTTCAATGAAGAGCACTATTAAAACTGTTTAACAGCATTGTTCTCATGGGCTTAAAGCTCAGTGATTTCCCAGTTCCTTAGATCGTGCCATCCACCTAGGATTTTGGCATATCATATAATCAAGATCAATTGAAAGCTAAACCACAATAATTCTAAAGAATGTAAAAACTACCACTATGCTTCAGTTACCCCTTGAACAATTCAATATAATGCTTGCTGATAGCTACCTAGTTCCATAGACTGCAGGCTTTTAGGAAGGCAAGAAAAAAATGACTCAATGCACTTTGTGAAATCCAAAATGATGGAGTGGACTAGGTTTGCTGAACACACCCTAGAGATCACACTTGTGAGTGTCTACATAAATATCCCTGAACTCATAGTCTCTTAACAGATCCTGACATCTTATTAGTTCTTCATTTATACATCATTTGAAGTTTTGAAAAAAAAATCGCACTGTAAAATCTTTTTAGTCCTTCATGTGCACTGTGTAACAGGCACTTTTGATGGAACATCTATTTAGTCATGTCTCATGTTATGGTTCATTTATAGATACAGTCAATGCCCTTTTAAGACCAAAGGCCATTGTCCTGGTCCCCTTTAATAAACACATCATACCGAATTACATTTGACAACCTTTATTAAAACTTCCATAACATAGCTTTGAGCACCAAACTTATTAATTACAACTAAACACAATATAGTTGGTTCTAAGCACAGCATAAACATCCTTATAATGTTAATCAGGGCAGCGTACTTACCCACCCTGTCCCAGAAAGCAGCGTCCATACCTTTACTTGCTTACTTTACTTATGAAGCAGCATCCAACACTCACTTCATATCCCATTTACCCAGTAAGCAGCATCCGTACCTGTACTCACTTACTTTACTTATGAAGCAGCGTTCCATCTCACTTCATACACCACTCATTGAATTACCTTCCACCAAATAGGCAGCATCCTTACCTCAGCTTGCTTATCTATTCAGCAAACTTCCTTCAGCTGCTCATTTTCCTTTAGCCAAATCCTTGAAATGAACCCAGACATCAGAGGGGGAACAGAAGAGGGCAAAAACCTGTCCCTCTTCTCCACCAACCAGCCTGACCAGACTGTTCCCCCTCCCTTCTACCTAAAATTGTTCAATCAACTATCTCCCATAAAGGGAATAGTTAAGCCAAACATCATTCGGTGTACCCATCGTCTGTAAAGTACATTAGCACCCCGTCATCAACCACACACATTGACATACCAACACAGATACACACCTATATGACACTAAAGTAGGATTACCCGTGAGCCATTATACTACACCAGAACATCCACTCTGAGAATGCATTGCCTTAGCCCACTTCCTTCAAGCCACTAACCATCACTACTCCTTTCATGAATGACAACCTACAGCCATAACAAATGCCACAAAAACTATAACCCCCTTGAACTCAAATCTGCACTCAGTCAAAGAAAACCCTTAGCAAGTCTCGACCTAGGACCCTGTCAACTAAAGCATAACACAATGGCCCAGCAAACTACACAGCTCTGGATGTGCAGTAAACCGATTACTGTAGGGAAGAGTCTTAACTCCAAACTTTAATGATCTAACACTAAGTGCCAGAAACAGAACCACCTAGAGTACGCTACATGCCCAACCTTACCCACACTCAATTCACTCATTACTAAATGGCAATTAGTCTTCTATCACTGACATAACAAAGCCTCCTGCTCCAAAAAATCAAGACCCTCCTACCCACACTGCTTCCAAAACCATCCCAATCAAATTCCTTCAATCATAATTGAAATGGTTCTTGTAGTACTCTCATCTAAGCCCTAACCTAGCATGAAACATTACCAAAATTCTACAGGAGTCAACTACTGATTTCTATACCACCTATAAAATCTGTAGCAACTCCTATTCCAATGATCCAAAGAGCATTTCCATAAACAAGCAATACAATAAATCCCCATGCAATCACTCTAAACCAAACAATAGTTTAAACATAAAGTCATTATCGCTTAAAATGCAACCTTGGCAACCACTCCAATTTGCTGCTTTGATCTGCCAATAGCTGTACACAAGACCTTAAACTGCAAAGAAATCTAAGATGCTGAAACTTTAAATACCACCCTGCCCAGTACCTTTCAAGTATAACCCACCTTGAGGAAGATCCCACACCCTGTCCTAAAATCATGTTCCTCATAGTTCCATATCGAAAATTCTGGCCCAGTTCCATTTTAGATATACAAATTAAAATTTAGCTAGCCTACTAGAGGCCTAAACCAGTGACCTTATAGTACCCCTGATCCTATGATGATTGGACTCCACCCCACCCATGATAACCCCAATCTCACCTTAAACAATCTTCTTCCTGGATTACCGTGTCTCAACATGCCTTTCCTTCAACTTGCCCCTACCATGCCTTGATAGACTCCAACCATGGTGTGTCATCATTAGCACAGAATTATGATTACTTGTTAACCCCTTGTGCTCCACTCCCACAATCAAAACATCCCCACAATCAACATCCATTACCTTCCAAAACCATTTCTGACACGGTATGGACCACTGCTCACCGTGCAGTCCTTCTGTGATCTCATTCCGTCACCTCTGGTCACTAACCAATGTCAACTCAAATTCCATTCTGCAATAAAACAAAACAGAATAAGTATCTCGACTTTACAATACAAGAACTGAAACAAAACAATTCCCCAAACCCTATATTTTTGCATTGCAGAGTTAAGACGTGGTTGGTAGGGCAAAAGTGCATCATACAGCAGGTTGTGCGCCCTGCAAGAGAACCACAATGTGACAAGAGACTTTATTAAGTGGGCAAATCTAATACAGTCACAATAGGTATATTAATTTTATAAGTCATCTTACTATTCCTGAGAAGCCTTATATCATATATCTATCTACAAATATGTTAAGTGCAGCATATCAAGCTAGTAAGTAGTTAAACAACCATAATGCAAAATATGGATGTGTACAAAATTTGTACCTTTTATAGGTAGCAAATGTCTGTAGACTTCCAAGAAAAATCTATAGAATGCTATGTATATTCTAATGTGGAATTACTTGTATAGAAAGATCACCTCAGTACAAAATAAGGTGCATTGCCCGACATTCTGCGCTGCAAAGTTCTTAATGCAGCGAAAATGGTTGTTACCTTCATGCCCACTTACTGAATACATCCGCCCCCACTAGATCAGTCTTCAGACCTTTCATTTTTATCAGAAGTTTAGCTATATGCCACATTTTAATTGAATGAAATGACCTCGTTCTGCAACATGTATTGGTTCAAGAAAATATATCCATCATTTCACGTACACCAGCAAAGACTTTCTTTCAGATTGTTCCCTTCAAAGTCAGAACAACATCCTGGGAACACCACACACCAGGTGCCCACCCACAGTCCACAATCATTGTTGCCCCACCATGCAAATGTATGAGTTCAGGAACAGTGTTCAGTCCTGACAGAATGATCTCCACAAGAAGCCGCCACCTAGTGACTCCAATCCTCAGGTCAATCCCAGCAACTTAAGTTCATGCCAAAATGTGACTGCTTACCTGGCTACACTTCCCTAAACCCCTTAAGCCCCTCCCCACCCTTCTCATTTCCTCTCAATCATCCCTCCTTCCATTTAACCCTTTCACCTCCACAACCTAACTAACTCCCACTAATATAACACTAACCCCTCTTGAAGATGTCCCAGGACAATTTGGTTTGTTACCAAACCTCATTTACTTTTAGTGTCTGTTGGCCAGAACACTTCAGTTGGAGAATACATACTTCTCTCTGAAGTGACATCACAGGTGAGACCAGAAAATCTCAGCTGGAAAATATTTATTTTTATTTTTATTTTTATTTATCATTTGTTGACCGGGAAAGTCCGACTAGGTTCCACAGAGCCTGTTTTCAGCGGAGGCCCGGGGAGAAATGCTCCAGATGCATGTCTTTGGAATGTGGGAGGAAACCGGAGTACCCGGAGGAAACCCACGCGAACACAGGGAGAACATGCAAACACTAGAAATTTCTTCTAGAAATTGCATTACTACTGTAGTGCCTTCAGAGAAGTCTCTTAAGGAGTTTTCATATTCTTGTTTCTTAACATTGACATTTCAACATTTTAAAAATTGTTTACTGAGTATCAGTGACTGAACATACTATGCATGACATTTTTTATGTTCATTTAGCTAGTTAAGAATTATCTGGCAACCAAAAGTAAACATTTTAAAAAAAGAAAAGTTAGCAAAAATAACAACATAGCAAACATCAGTCAACAATATGCCCCAAATGCTTAATGTAAGCATTTCTTATTTTTCTGTCTAGTTGCCTTTATATCAATAAATGTCTTTCTTTTGAGACTAACTACCTGCTAAAGAATGGAAAATGCATACAAGGACTTCTTTCCACAGCAGATACTTGTTCTCTGTCTAGATGTCTTTCCCTTCAGGCACTGAAATATTTTCAGCTGCTGCTGAATCAATGGTGCGTGTGTGTGTGTGTGTGTGTGTGTGTGTGTGTGTGTGTGTGTGTGCGCGCGCGCGTGTGCGTGTGTGTTTGTACAAGCATGCATGCATGAGTGCATGAGTGTGTGTGTGTGTGTGTGTGTGTGTGTGTGTGTGTGTGTGTGTGTGTGTGTGTGTGTGTGTGTGCATGTGTGTGTGTGACTACCTGAAGTTCTTCTTTTGGGTCAGTGTAGGATCTGTTTATCAGCAAAAGATTTTCATTGTTGCTGGATAACAACCTAAATCTTAATCAGTTTCCCCTGCAAGCCCTCATTACAGGAACAAAGAATGCCCTTAATTACCTAATGCTTGCTTAAGAGTCTTGATCAACAAATAACCTGCTGTGTGTACACATTAACTTCTTGAATAGTTTTCAAACAGAAAGTAATGCTTTTCTTTCTGGGCAGAATATCTGAAATGCACAATAATGGTTCTTGGTGTATATGACCATCCTTACTGTGATAATTATACAATAAATCCTTCCTGTTCTTACATCAATTACGTCCACATCATTTCAGGTTACCAAGGTAGTTTTAGTGAATTACTTAAAATCCCAGCCTTCCTGTATTCTCTTTGATTTCATTAATGCCTATGTTCTTGTACTGTATATAATCTTCTTCATTTTCTATCAGCTTTGCTTCCGATGTAACTACCCACACATTTAACTCCATGTTTTCTTCAATTAATAAATGTAAGAGGTTCTCTGGTTCAATTCTCAGCTGGGGTGCCTCTGTGTGGAGTCTGCATGTTCTCCCTGTGGTCGCGTGGGTTTCCTCCCACATCCCAAACACATGCTGTAGGTGGATTGGTCACTCTCAAATGGCCCTAGGTGTGAGTGTGTGCGTGTGTGTGCCTTCTTTGTAAGGTTGGGCACCCGTTGGCAAATCAGCACCATAAAAAACTCCACTGCCAATCGTTCTGTGGACCGTTGTTCTGCTATATATATAAATATATATATTGCATATTTTATAGAAATGTGTGTGTGTGTGTGTGTCTATAAATATATATATATATATATTTATATATATATATATAAATATATATATATACATATATATATATATATATATATATATATATATATATATATATATATATATATATATATATATATATATATATATATATATGGATCCCTATCACATAGTCGACAGGCCATATGATCGACTTTCATTTGGTCGACATGTCGTTTGGTCGACAAGCAGTTTTATGTGGGGGGGCTTCGCCCCCACACCCCCCAATGTGGGGGGCTGTGCCACCCACACCCCCCCTAACTATATATATCAACTCTAGGGTCACACAACATTGGGGAGGGAGGCAAATCTGCCTGTCGACCAAATGAATTGTCGACCAACTGAAAGTCGATCAAATGGCTTGTCGACCATCTCAGGTAGACCCATATATATATATATATATATATATATATATATATATATATATATATATATATATATATAGGGTCCCTATTACACTCACAATAGCGAACACTGTTTAATCAACCCTTTTTACTCAAAACAGCAAAATCCCGAATGCATAGAACAGCGTTTTTTTTCCCAGGGAAAAAAAATCACAGGGCCATTTTCGGGACTTTGCCATTTCCTCCACATTTGTGCGATCTCGGAGTTGGTATATTTAAGTAGGGAGTGTGTGGGGGGCACAGCCCCCCACAACATAGGGTGTGGGGGGCAAAGCCCGCACTTTATTTTGTGTTTATGTTTGTGTATTTTTTTTGTTTGTTTTTTTTTTTTTATGGGGCAGCGATTTCTTTCCCTGGGAAAAAAAATCACTGTTCCATGTGTTTGGTATTTTTCCTTTTTGACATTTTAGGGTCGATTATACAGCGTTCACTATTTTAAGCATTTGCTGTTATAATATAGACTATATATATATATATATATATATATATATATATATATATATATATATATATCTATAGGGTCTATATTACGTGATCGAATGATTAGGTTATCAAACACCTCATCATGGACCACGTAATATCGAAAGCAAAAAACAACTAACGGACGATTTCCCTTGGCTGTTCACTGGATTTTGCCATTTTCTCCACTGTGGAGCAATCTTGGAGTGGGTATATTTATTTATGGGGTGTGGGGAAACAGCCCTCCACGTCGAGGGGTGTGGGTGTGAATCCCCCCACTATGTTTGGCTGTAAAGGTAAATTTTTTTTGTGGACGACGGTAACGTTTCCCGGCTGTGTTCGCTATTTTGCAGTTCGATATTACTTGATCGATGTTTAGATGTTCGATCACCTAATCATTCGATCACGTAATATAGACCCTATAGATATATATATATATATATATATATATATATATATATATATATATATATATATATAGTACATAGTAAAAGGAGTATATAGTGTATGTTACTAAATAAAGTAGAAACAGTAGAAACATTAAACACGGAAAATTAACATTTTCTGCAACTATTGACTAAAAAGCACATGCAGAATTCGATGCACTTGGAGAAATTCCTGAATTTATTGTAGATTTAATAGAATACACTGGGCCAACAGCATACTGTCATTGGTAAATGCAAGAAAAATTAATACTAAAAATAATGAGGAGGCAATTTGAAGCTTGATGAGATAGACTATTTTTTTACAATAAGATATGTGACTTTTCGCCAATAAATTCCTGCCCCATCTATTTTCTCTACCACTACTTGCTGTTATCTCTCCATTCTGGGTTGCTTAGCCCTTAGAAAACTTTCTGCAACTTTATGAATATAGTATTGTCTATGGTTATTGTTATTCTCCTCAGGGAACTGCATCTAAAATCCTACTCTCTTCTTATTTCTTGAGCTGCCATCAGCTTTATTATCAACCCTTTCCACTTGATTTATAAACATATGCTTGTGTTGTGTATATGAACCCCAACTGCATAGCTTATGAATATCCCTTCAAATCAGGTAATCCTAAACCACCCTGTTATAGTGGGAGGATCATCTCATCTCACTTAAATCTTGCTTTTTTCCCCTTGCAGATAATTTCCTTCAACAATTATCATCCACAACATATCCTCTCTGTTTAATAAAACTATTTTGGATCTGTGTCTAAAACTAAAGGGACATAAGAGATTTTCACTAATTGTATCCTACATAGAGTAGAATGAGGCCAAGATGATGTTTGTTTCCAGGTTAGAAACTTCCTTTCCTACCAGTGATCAATATCAGAGTATAGGCAAAGAGAAAGTGATAAGGGAGTTCTAAATGAAAGACCTGTTCTGGTACACTTTTAGTAGAATCTACAATGGAAGAGGCTGTTTAAAAAAGGATACTTAGTATAATATAAAATATTATAAAAAAATAAAAATATAAAATATTGCATGACAACTATAAGAATCAATCACAGGTCGTTATAAAATGCTGGGAAGAAAGAGAGAAGAAAAGCAATTTACACAGGAATATTGGGAAGACATATATATATATATATATATATATATATATATATATATATATATATATATATATATATATATATATATATCCCAATTATGCGACAAAGTCAAGAAGGTTTAGGATTTTTGCATGGAAATGTTTGCATAGGTATTTTTATACCTCAAACAAACTTCAAATAATTTTCCTTTGGTGGATAGCAAATATTGGAGGCATGATACAGAAGAAAAGGGCAGTTAGGAACATGTTTCTTGGGGGTGTAATGAGCTTGTAAATTCCCTACAATATACTCTGTCAGAAATATTGGGGGAAGCAAATAGCCATAATTGATTCTTTTGAACTGGATCTGAATATCCTAACTGTAGTAAGTGTGTTGTTAAGTTCAATTATATTGGCTGCCAAAAAACAATTACTAGAAAATGGAAATCAAAATCTAAACAAACTGAATTTAAAATATTAGATATTTTAAAAGCAATAAAAGAACTGGAAACTGGAAATTTAAAAAGGGAAGTGGCCAATTATGTAGAAATAAATGGAAATTGTGGGAACAATACGAGCAAAATACAAGTAAAATAATAAGAAGGAGGTGTAAGGTAGGAATTGAGCAATGAGTGCAGTTGACTTAATTAGAGTTGTTATAAAGAAAGAAAACATATATTTGATGTAATGCATGTAAATGAAAAATATGTTAATATGGCATATTTGTCTGTAATGCACGTGTTCCCGTGTCTTAAGTCATAATTTTAGTAAAGGTGTTAAAAAAGGTATGTAAGTTAATAAGATAAGTAATGCCATTTCCAAAAACGTTCATTATCTCTACTAAAGAAATGAACTGAAATTGTTTCATGAGAATGCAATACTGGACACTGCCATAATAGTAAATGTCTTTAAAAGGAAAAAAAATGTCACTTAAATAATTTTAATGTAGTTTTACAAGAAAATGAATGCTAGTACAAAGAATTTTGATTTACATTGAGTTCACAAAAAATAATCAATCATTAAAAACAGGATACTTAAAGTATTTAAGGAAAAATATAATGTTGATCAAAAATGATCTTCCATATCTGAAAAGAATAATCAGAAAATTATAGAAGCAAAAAGTATAGATCAGATAAAGTAAACGGGTACTCAAGTTTTTATTCACATTAGGAAATCCTGCATAAGAGAAACAATTATTTGAATATAATACAAAAAAAGATACAGAGGACTACAAATGTAAGATCTACAGGGGAAAAAAATATGAGTAGTCAAGTGGGCATCATTCGTTATCTATGACTTTCAATTAGAGAGGATCTTCCTATGCATAATGTTATAAGGCATTGTTTAAAATAAAAAAAATGCCTTTGGACTAATTGATATAATTTACTAACAAAAGAATGCAGGCAAAGTTTGTGCAGTATTGATTAGCGCTGTCAAGACATGCAATGGAAAAAAAACTTGCCAAATATCATACTTCTCAACTGTCCAGATTTTTGCCTCATATTTTTGGTCTGTTCCTAAAAAAAATGTGGTTTTCTGGCAAATCACTGAGGATTGAAGTCATTAAACAATGACATACAATTGAGTTTCACACTTAACATCCTTCCGAATATGCATGCTAACACGAATCCTGTTATAATAGCAACTTTCTAAGTTTATAAGAGCAACATTTAAAATCTATCCCTAGTTTTGTCCTTGTCCCTCCATTATTTTAGGCTTCGTCCCGATTTCTTGCTTTAAAAGTTTGAGAGGTACACCAAATATTCATATATGTTACAAAAATAAGAATTAGTTGTCTTAAGAGAAATAATGAATTAATAATATAATAAAAATGTATACATTTGTAGAATGTTATTTCTTATTTCTTTGATCATAAAGGTATGAAAATGAATGTACTACAGCAAGGACATGGTTGCCACAATCTGTCTGTAACTCACGTGAGTCAGATTGTGACCCATATAGCCACCTAATGTATTCTATTTCAGAGTTTACACAGTCTGAAAGTGAAGGAGAAATGTTTTGATTCTGTGCAAACATGGGTCCTCCTTTCACTGAGTTTGCGTGACCTTAGAGTTCATTAATATTAATCTAGATAGTAGAGCATAAGCCCCAACATGTGGCTGCAGGGTTGCAGGTTCATGGGCTAAAAATCAGATTATAAAATGATACTGCAATATAGCACAGCTTCAGGAATTATTATTGCTTCTGGACTTACATGTGCTATATTTTTTCATTTTCTTCATTGTAGTTTGTGTAGCTCTACTTTGGTTTTACAAAGCTGAATTACATGGATTATGGGTTACTGGTTAATAACCATGCATTTAAGTTTCTAGTAAGTATGGCGAGACAAGTACAGTTCTTAACTTTAGTGCGTTGCTATAAGTATTGTAGCAATTTAAGTAGCTTAAGTTTTACTTTTACAACAGCCTAATTTAGGCATCTAATCCATTAGAGGTAATTCATCTCAAAGAACATTAAAAAGGATGGCTTACAGATATTACAGTACTGCTGCATTAATTAGCATATGACTGTAGTTAATGCATGGTTTACTCTTTGGTGGTGTGGTTTGATCATGAGGGTGAATTGTCAGTGACCAAACAGTTACAACTGTGGATGAACCTGCAGTACTACATATCAAATATGATTTATTATTCTTATGCAATGCCATTACATTTTTTATATAATATTGTTGGATAAAAGAATTTAATTTTAAATATATATATATATATATATATATATATATATATATATACACACACACACACACACACACACACACACACACACACACACACACACAAGAGATTTATTCATTGTGTGTATATATACACGCAAGGGATTTATTCATTTTATCAAACATTTGGACTATTGAATCTGTCTTTGCTGGCATGTTAGATCAACATCACAGAATTCTGAAAAATGGCAGTATCTGTAGGAGGCCGCAGTACAGGTGGGAATGAATATTTACCCTTTCCTTGTTGAAGTACAATCTCAAAAGTTGGTTTATATAAGTTGCTGGAGGGAGCAGGAGGACTTATGCATCTTCATCATCATTATCTCCCTTTTTCCCCTTTTCTACATGGGGTCATGGTATCATGTTAATTCTCACCATCTCTCTCAATTCAGTGCCACACTCCTGCCTTCTTTGACACTCATGCCTGACTGTCGCAGATCTTCTTTCATACAATCCATCCACCTCTTTGCTGGATGTCCTCGCTTCCTCTTACCTTCATCCTGTCAGTCCCAAATCTTCCTCACCAGATTGTCTTCTGCTTTTCTCGACATGTCCAAACCACTGTAGTCTGTTATCTTTGATCTTTTTTGCAGTTGGTGCTACTTTGGCTTCTGATCTTATGTCTTCATTTCTTCATCTCTCCCTCAGTCCATCACCTCTAGATTCCTCGTATGATACGCCTTTACTGCCCAGGTTTCTGTACCATACAGTAGTACTGGTCACATCACTGTTTTGTACACCTTTCTTTTCAGCTTCTTTGGCATTCTTCTGTCATTCACTACACCTGAGACTCTATGCCAGTTGGCTGCAGTCCCCTGATTCTACCTTTGACCTCAGACTTCCCTTCTCCTCAACCACCTCTCCCAGACTCTTGAAGCTGTTAACCTGTTCCACTATCTTCCCTTTTATATCAGTTCTCAGCTTCTTCTGATTTCTCCAATTTGCTGCCCTTACCACTGTCTTATCTGTACTTAGTTTCATCCCATATGCCTCCAGTTTTGCATTGCATTCCCCTACCCTTTGTTGAAGGTCTTGCTCAAAGTCTGCCTGTAATGCCACCATACCTCTCAACCTCTTACTGCAAGAAATGTGGACAAAGCCTGACAAAATGGAGGGGTGGGGTGGGGTAGGCAAATGCCAAGGTAGAAATGATTTGGAATCATTGCCTAGGAATAACTTATTGTTGAGAATATTGACATTGATGATGTAGTTGATACAGATGGTTCTTAAAGTCATAACTGTATGGCCGACAAAACACCACTTACAATGTCTTTGAAGCAGCTAGGAAATATGTGAACAAGACCATGTGAGGGACTCCACTACCTGCTCTCAGACACTATGACTTGAAGATGGTGGCCCTTTGCAGAATAGACCTGACTTGGTATATCTCACAGATGTTAGACAAGCCATCTTTATTCTATACACAATGGGATGATATTGCAAGGTACTGTCCAAAGACAGGCAGGATAGAAACACTGTATATACTGGGACCAACTATATACTGATGTTGGGCAGAATTTGACATAGTATATTTTTCTTATGTACACAAAGATAGGATGCAACCATTTATTAGTATGACTAGATATTTGAGAACAACAGCATATTTTTTGTTTACGCATTTTATGTATTTTTCTAGGCATTATTTGAGCAAATAGGATTAGTTATTATCTGATTAGTCTCCAACTTTAAACTGTTGAACCAGTTAGTCTCACTAGGGGTAATATAAAATTATCGATCATGAGATGGGTAAGACTAATCTATAACCAAAGGTTATAGGTTATTATTATTATTATTATTATTATTATTATTATTATTATTATTATTATTATTATTATTATTATTATTTCTCCTTGCCTGAGACAGTTATTAAACCATTTTCATCTGTAAGCCAGTATTTGTGCACAGTCGCCATTGACTCAGTGCACCCAAATGCCTTATTAAGCAAGGAAAGTGTATGTTTATTTTTCTATAGAAGTGTCCCTGCAAGCAAATAGATATGTATCTAATAGTGAAGTCTGCAGTTTGAACACCAGTCTGTGAGCTATAATTTTATGTAAATTATAAATATTTTGGCAGACTAAAACAAAGAACTTTGCCCAATATAATGGCTCCATTTTCTTGTACCACACCAGTCTCACTGGTACTTTCCCCTTCAACTGAGATGCACTGATAGTTTTTAGCAGTTCACTGTCTCCCTTCCTTAAGTTTATTTCTCCCTTGCCCCAGGATGCTTGTGTAACATTTTTCAGTTCTAAGCCAGTATTTTTCCAGAGCTGCAGTGCTGCATTTTGGCTTTTATTGCTCATTGCTTTGTTGATCTTTGTGAGAATAACCTTTGGACCTTTTAATTCAAAGTCCACAGAAACCTCCTTACCGTTGCAAAGTTGTTCAAACCGTTAAGTGCAATGTTCCGGTTATACATCACCATTAGTCAGGTTAAGATTATATTGGACTAAGTCTCCTACTAAAACTGTGTCCTAGCAACAAAATCAAGAGTTTATTCTATGGGCACATAGGCCTTTTAAAAATGGACTATTCCTTTTACTTATCTCTCTCAGCAGATCTGTAGCTATTTAAGTTCAGTCACTGACTGTTTTTGCTGTCTCTTTGACAAATTTTCAACTTGCTTCATTTGCCCTCACTAAACCCTGGGCTCATTCCTCTCACCTATCCTATTCACAATTCCCACCCACTCCCTCTTATTCTACATTTATACTTCCATTGCATCGCCCACATATACCACAAACCATAACCGTCAGTTCCCTCCAAAAAAAACAAACAAACAATAGAATTTCTCCCAGTAGTAACGCCCACTCTAGTTTACCTCCCAAGACTCTCTCAAGCTGTCCTACACTTTAGTCCCTTTAACTATCTATCTCTACAACTAACCCAGTACCCTCCTAACATTTTCTAATCGTAATTTACAGCACAGATAAAAGCCAAGCTGAATAATATGCCCCTAACTCATATTAGTCTACTATTCCTCCTAACTCTACCAGCCTTCATCACCAGTTATCAAACCCACCTCCTTCAAATACTTACGACTTCAGGCAATCCTCAGAAAGCGTATCAACATCTACTCAGCGTAACTTTCTCCATAGCACCTTATCTCTTTAAAAAACATCTGATTTATTTATTTATAAATAACTTAAAACTAAGTATCCAAATTTATGATCAAATATCAAACCAAGACTGACATATAAATAGCCACACACTTTCCTCTGTAAAATATCAAATCAAAAAATTAACGGAAATATTCACCCCAACTGAGGTCCCACTGTTCATAAAAAACACTTCTTACCCTGACATAAAGCAGACACTTAATACCTCTTAACAAAAAACAAACTCACCTTACTAAACATGAACCTAAGAAGTATGTGCAATAAAATCCATGACACACATGCCTACCTTGCTGCATACACTACTACTGTAGTCATAGCTACCAACACCTGTTTAAAAAAGAAATAAAGGATAATGAGACCCCCCCCGATATAATATACTCAGGAATGACTGACAAAACAAGCATGGAGGTGGTGTAGCAATCATATATAAAAATTCCCTAACCATCACCTTACTTCTACAGGAAATACCCAAATGTAACAATGCTGAACTTGTAATAACACTCCTAAAAATATGTTTAACAGCAATTTATATACCCCCAGGGAATAAATGATACTTGGGAAAACATCCTGTATTGGATATCCAACAAATTAACCATGAAACTATAATACTTGGAGATATTTAAATATAGACTGACAACACATAAATTCCACGGTTCCCTATTATGAGATCGCAGAGGCAGTTTGTCGAATGCGTCTTGATCAAATCAAAAAGAGTGAGAAGGCAAAATGGCGAAGCGGCATTTTAGCAAATTCTTTCCCTGGGAAAGAATTTGCTCGGCCCCTTTCATTACTTTGCCATTTTCGGCACTGTAGTACAATCTCAGAGTTGGTATATTTAAGTAGGGTGTGTGTGTGTGTGTGTGTGTGTGGTGCACAGCCCCCCATGTCAGGAATAATGTTTTAAAGTTTTTTTTTTTTTAAATTTTGGAACAGCAATTTTTTTCCCTTGGTTTTGACATTGTAAGCTTTCGCTTACATGGGGCCGATTAAATATCGTTCGCTTTTGTAAGCATGTGATAATATAATATAGACCCAATTCCACTACCCTCACTGAATCCATAAATTTGTACAGCTTCAAACAGTCAATAACAACACCCACTAGAATCAATAAAACATCAGGGAGACACTCAACATTAGACTGGATCCTTACAAACAAACAGGCAAACTGACAAAAGTAGGTTGCCTCTCAGATAGCATAAGTGACCACACACCAACATATGTTATTAGAACTCAACATAATCTAGATAAGCATATTATGTGTAACCAAATATGAAATACAACCAACTTCTGCAAATGTATTTTCAGTGGCACACTAAAACAATATAACTGGAATGTACTTTGAACAATGCCACTAGACACTACTACAGAATACTTTAATAACATATTCTTACAGACGTTAAATAACCTAGCACCAGTACATAATAAAAGAGTAAAGTCCAACCCCACACCATAGCAAAAGAAAAAAAACTCATGATAAAAAGTGATAAAGCCTAAAAAAATGGTATAAAAATAAAACTCAAAATGCCTTTCAATAATTTAGACATATTAGAAACCTTGCAAAACTCCATGACAAATAGGACAAGCAAACATACTATACTAACCTACAAGAAAAACATCAAAACAACCCAAAATATTTTTTGTCATCACTAAATAAACTATTCTACCCTGGCAAGACTACCACTCCCTCTCCAAAAACCGACAATATGACAGATATCCCCAAACAGTTTAATTCCTACTTTACACAGTCAATATTACATCTCCTAGACACTAATACATCTGTCCCCCCTTCTATACCTCTGTCCAACCAAAACCACCTGCAGTTCTTCAGTTGGAGTGCAGTACCGACTTCACTCATGATGAAGTAGCCCCTTAAACTAAAAGCTACCTCCTTAGCGGTAGACTAACTACCATCAGACTACCTAAAAATGGCCGCAGAAGTCATAGTCTTCCCTGTGTCCATACTAATTAATACATCCACAACAGAAAGATACATCCCATCACTGTGAAAAGATTCCTACATCATACCACTGCACAAAGGTGGCATATCTACAGAGTTTTATCACTACAGACCAGTTGCAATTCTTTCCCCCAACTACAGACCAATAGCGATTCTCTCCCTCCTCTGCAAAATATTAGAGAAATGCATCCATATACAACTGATGCAATACCTAACCACAAATAACCTGCTCTCAGAAAGACAACATGGCTTTAGGCTCCATCACAGCACCACTGCTGCTCTAATACATTTTGCCAGTATAATAAACTGACATAGAAACGATGGTCTGCTTATGTCCACCATGTTCTTAGACTTGTCAAAGGCAGTTGATACTGTCTTGCACCCACAACTACTTAATCAGCTGTGCTCAACAGGACTTTCACAAAACTCCTTGTCATGGTTACTTAGTTACCCATCTGGAAGCCAACAAGCCATTAAATGGCACCAAATCAACTCATCCTTTCAGCCAGTTACTGCAGGTGTCCCTCAGAGCTCTATCCTGTGTCCTCTCCTATTTAATATATTTATTAATAACCTCCACACCTCCACTCACCATGCTAGTTTAGTTCAAAATGCAGATGACTCAAAATTAATATGTAGAGTCTTGACAAAAAATAAGCTTCAAGACACTGCCCAAAAATCTTTCTCCTCTGTAGAAACCTGGCTATGTTAATGCTTTTTACCTCACTTGCCAAAGTTAAAGCAATCTATCACCATAAAGTCATCAAATAATGGCCATTTTGAAACTGGAACTCACACCAAACTTCTATGCGTTATTAATAGATGACAGTCTGAAATATGACCAGCATATACTGCACACCATTAAATCTAAATACCGAATCTAGGCTCCCTTTACAGGATGAATGGATTCCTTACAGATGCAGTAAGAAAAACTCTAGACACCACCTTCTTACTGCCAACTCTCTTATACTCTCCTCCTATACTAAAACTTAAACAATACTCAAAGAAAGAAACTTGCCTCCTGCTACAATATAATAGCTAAATTTCCCAGCAATCTCCCTCATAGAACCCACCATTGTCATAGCTTAAAGCAATTAAACTGACTTGAACTGCACAACTACCTAACAAATTCATAGCTAATTACAGCACATAAACTCTTTCATCATCCAGAACAATGCTCTGCACTAAAAAACATATTACTTACCTACTGTCCAGCAAGGAACCTCTGTTCTACTAACAAAATCATACTACTCACAAATAAGTTCAGTAATATTGCAGGAAACTTCCAATACATTTCTAAACTCTGGAATAGTATCCCTTCACAAATAAAACTGTCCAGCAAGCACATTAGTTGTAAACCACTGCTTAAACAACATCTTAACCAGTCTTGGTCCTGCACAATTTCATCAACAGGTTAAGACTTTGTGCCCACCATATGATATATCCAAATACTTTCCATAAACAGAATTCTCTCAACCTCTCCCTGAAATGCAAAACAGTTTTTATACATAACTGCTGCCTGAACAATCCACTAAGTTGCACTTGGGCTTTTCCTTTAGTAACTTGTACCTCTGTAAAGTTTTAGAATGTATAAGTGTAACTACTGTATGTGTATAAATGTAAACAGAAATTAACTACTCTGTGTTTGACTAGAACTTAGTATAGTGCAATGTAAACAAATGGAGCTTTTCTCTCCAGGACTCCACTGAAAATGGGTATTACCCAGTCAGATTTTCATAGTAAACAAAGACAAATAAATAAATAAATAATTTCGAGTACAAAAGGGGAAATTAACTAGGCTTAAAATGGCCTGCAAGAGCAGTTATCCTAGTAACTTACCTATGAACCTATGAACTGTAAATGGTGGGGTGGTTCTGAACAGATGGGCATTTTCTTTAACTGGAGATAAGGACTTTTATTAAAAGGTTTTACTTTCCCTCAGCTGTGTTCCACAGTTTCCTGACAGCACATGAGTACAGAGGGTAGAAGAAGAACTGTACAATTATGCTAAAATGTTTAAACTATGTACTTCTCTTTTTGCAGATGAGTTTACAAAATCAGGAACCTTAGTTGTTCAATAGTTTCCCCTGACTAAGCCATGCTCTGAGAGCAGAATCTCAGCTGAGGTGAATTTATGTACTCTCATTGTCCTGTTTAGACAAGACTGTATTTTTCTTTTTTAATTTAATTTTTTTACCTGAGAAAAGAAATGGGTATATGGATGATAATGACTTCACAAAGTTAATCATTCTGATCTTCAAAGGCCACACACACACACACACACACACACACACACACACACACAAACACACATATAAAATTCAGCTATGGCATACTCTACTCACTGTTATTTAAGTTACTATACTATACTATATAGGGCTGTGACAATCTTTGTATTGTTTATGACTTCTGACAACATAACGTGGTTTTAATTGGACACGTCTGTCATGTTAGATGTCATCAAGTTAAACAATTTTTGCCTCAACTTTACCATTAAATGCAGTGTCAAAACCATATAGGCCTGGCATTTATAGCCACACAAAACATTTGTATTGTTCTGATGAGAAGAGAATTTTTTTCTTGCCTATGTGCCAGGAAGAAAAACAACTACTGCTTTAATATTAGAGCTGTTTACTTTGTTGTGTAAATAACAGTGCAGTTTCAGAGCACAACAACAATTTTTATGAAATAATATTGGAGCATCTTTGAATTGGTTGGTACATTTTGTTCACTTCTTTGTATATATTTTTTTCAGGGGTTATAAATTTAATGCATTTGGTGTGGCTTGTTTTAATTTATACACATGCATGTTGCTGCTTTTTATATCAATTTTATAAATTGTTTAGTGGACTTTTATGTCCTTTGCAGCCTTTGGAATACGCAACAGTTAATATTCTGCCTTAGAATATTTTATGAGCACTTTAAAACATATACTTTAATCTTCATATAATGTAATACACTGTTGAACTTTGCAACAATTTGATGAAATATGCTTACATACATTTTCCATGTACTTTATGGTCTTAATATTTATATTCTTCCATGCACAATTAAAATTATACAGTCTGCCAAATATATAATAATTTATAAACAGAACTCAAATATGGTTTCCTTTATGCTTGAATGAGTATCATATAAGAAAAAATGGTGAAGCCCTGTTGATGTATTACATGCATGTATGTTGCTCATCCAGGATATTAAAAGATGGACAGTTCTGTGGACATGAATTTAAAAAAGGGGAGTAGCAAGTGATGCTACTAGGATGAAACATTGTGCAGTGTCCAGTCAGAGATATAAAGTGCTAAGAATGGTAGATGTTCTGTATGTCAGTAATAAACTACCACTAATATCTGCAGTTCTTCACTTTTTTCAATTCAGATGGTCTCATTATTGGAGGAGCTGGGAAATGTATGTAGATTAGACTGTTAATTTATCTCAGCAATGGATGATTCAAAAAACCTTGTAAATCCTGGTGCTTTGGAATGTTATAAGGCTGTATGTCTAGTGCTTTCACATGTAAAATAATTTTAAAGGTGACTATCATAATCAGAGAAGTCTGGTACTAATTTTTATATTCAACAGTCTGAAGGTGTGAGCTACCTTTGAGGAATTAAAATCTGACAGCTGATAGTAACTGGAATGCTGAAGAGGGAAGACATATATTTATATGTTACAGTATCATCTATCCCATAAGAAACTACAAATGAACTGAGCCAATTAAAAATGAGATAGTAGAAGGCCTTGAATTCATAAGGTGCATTTTACTTGGTCTGTATGGTGTAGCTTCATTCTGCTCATAATAGTTTGCCTGAAAATGCAGGGGTGACAGCTCTTTAGATGACATTCTAAAGTTGAATTACCCAGAGCACTCTTTTGCTTCCTTTGCTGAGAAAGTCTGTGTGTCTGTATATGCTCGTTTGTGCATATGTGTGCACTTATGTGTGTCTGAGTGAACAGTCCATAATTCATTACCTAAGAAGTCATGGACGCATGCTAGCTGTCTTGATTTTTGTCTTACTAATCATAACATAATTCTAACAGTTCTTCCTTCCAAAATGAAAGAGACAGACCTCGGGATTCATGAAGCACGGCGCACGGCCGTGCGGCGTATATATGGTGTAGTAGCGCCACATGCATAGTAATGAAGGTGTGCTGCCACCACATCCACATGCATAGGAAATGTGTGCGAGTGCATGGGCCATTACAAAGCTGCGCCCGGAGGCATGTCAATGTCGGCTGTCAATGAGCAACCTAAACTGCTGAATATTATAGTCTGCCTGCAATAGTAATCGCACCTATCAGTGTCTGTGGATAATGAAACATATGCAAAGCACTGGCCACACAAAATTGAGAACCAAACAGAAATGCACGCAACACAATATGAGTTTCCATCCATGGAACAAATGATATTTAAAATCGTGTGTCCGTAATGTACTGCACTGTAAGTAGTTATACCCAGTGGAAGTGAAGCGCATCATGTCAGCGCGCCACCAATACACATGTCTAGCCCCATGGGCAGGGTCACCAGCAGTCCCACATTGGTAGTGATAGTACACAGCTGGGCAGTTGTGGCCATATAACAACCATAAAGAAACCTGACAGTCCATATTGTATACCAAACTCACACAAACATATGAATATTAAAATGTGCCATACACATGAACAGGAATGTAACCGGCACATACACATAGGATGGTATATGCGGAACTGGGACAACCAAATGCAGAACCCATGCATGCAAATGCAATACGCAACATCCCCTGTATAGCACATAACCCACACCCATGTCCAAATGTCCACCAAATCCAGCTACCAGCCTTGCGCAGCCATACACCTACACATAGCGAGTATTATCCATATGTAGTAGGAAGTATCGCCCTTGGCAGTGTCAGGATTGCAAATATGTATCCCACATTTGTAAACATCCCATCACAGTTTCGTAAATCCAAATGTCTGCGCGTTCATGTTTTGGCAAAATGTGTGTACATCCCGCGTGGGATAAGTAACCTGTTGAAACATCAGAGTTGTTTACATGCCACAGTGTCTAGTATTGTACACATCTGGACAAAACATGTATGTGTAGTCACGGTACAGTTTAGTTTCTAGACGGACATGCAAAACATACTATGCAGGACGGAACACCTGTCCACCATGCAGGTCTCCCCACTAGGGTTGCCACCTGTTCAGATGCCCAAGGTGGGACATCTTTTGTAGAAATGTTAGAATTTGCAGGATAAAACATACCCCCGGCCAGTGCAAAGGACAGAATTTCACTTGTTTGCCAAAATAAAAGCTTATTTCATAGCATTCGAAATGCTTATGCTATTTCATAGAATAGTTATGTGTTTCAGATACAAAATAACTGTATTATGCAACTATTAAAGAAAATAAGAAATATATTTTGTCTTAAAATCTAAGGACATTTGCCATGTCTTAGGTTTTGTCGCAGGACACAACTGTCCAAAGTGGGACTTCCCCTCGCATAGAGGGACAGGTGGTACCCTACTCCCCACATGAATTATCGACAGTATATATTCAACTCAATCACATACCGACACCATACCTCTCAACCTATTACAGCAACAAAATCTGGACAAAGCCTAAAATGATGGGTGGACAAATAGGGACAGATGTAAATACTGCTCTCACAAACTTCGAAAGTTCACAGAATAATAGTATGTACATTAGCATGAAATGTTGTGAAGGATGTGGGGTAGTCCCCGAGTATTACAGAGGTCCGTACATTTTTACAGTAACAAACCTTCACATTTGTTTACTGTACTACTGCATACCTGTAGTTAATTCATAGTTAATTCATATCCAAAATAATAATCCTCGTATGAATGCATACAGGAAATAGTCAAATGTGAATGGGAACACCACTCACCGTGGATTATGTATTGTAACCATCCCCACCCATATTATGTATTGCCAACATTATAAGCTGCTGACAGGTGCCCAAACACCTGTATCTGTAAACACAGGTAAAATGTTTAAAATGGACAAACTCTGTCCATGTGCTTTGTCTGACATTTGAACATGGTCAGGGCAGTTCCGTTCACCAGGCGGACAAGCCTAAACCCAGATCACCACATGAACACCCTGACAATTAAAGACTTGTATGTGTCAGGACTATAAGCCTTGGGGTTCTGAATATCCCTGGAGTGGTTAAATATGCAGCTTGGGTCCAGAGCAATAGGGAATAGGGAATGTGTAATATGTAGTACCGCATTTTTCCCAGCAGGAGAATGGATGCCTGTGTCGTAAGTGAAGCAGTGAGGCATATTTTAATGTAGCTATGTACTATGGGTATGCATATAAATGAGTCAGAACACCAAAAGTATAGTGGTTACAGCCTCCGGCCAATGTGAATGCAGTCCCGGTTCAGCTATGACTACAGCACATATAATGTTAAAGTGTAATGAATGCGTCTGTGCTGTACAGACATTTAAATATGTAAAGGTGAACATGTGTTTCGCCTATGTCCGTTAACCGGATTACAGATATTATACTGGTACTGTCACAAGTAATAAAGCCCATGTAAGCACAAAGACTTAGTAAACATATGTAACCCACAATAAGGAAATGCAGGTGCGCCTGCGCGTGTGTAATCCGTTCACAGCATAGCAAATTAATGCTGTTTTCTACACGTTATGTCTATATATGGATATATACATTTGTGTATAGATATATATCCACAGACTTAAACTAAATAAATATTTGAAATAAAGAATGTACAGACATATATATATATATATATATATATATATATATATATATATATATATATATAGACACACACACACACACACACACAAACACATACAACATTAATTGATATATACATAAACATATAAATAAATGTCCTCGTAGATATAACACATGTACATAAATAGGTTACATCATAGCTAGTATGGATAGACATACAGACATGCAATTAAGGTAAATACACTGCTGCTTTCAAAACCATTGCCCGGAAAGTACCAGTGTGCCAGATCTGCAAGTCCTACACTTTAAACATGGATATAGGTGTCCTTTGCAGGACCCCAAAAATTGTGAATCTATACAGGCACCGTCCTGTAATGATTGCTGCAAAGAAGTGTCATCCGCAACTACAATATAGCTGTACATGCAACAGTAGGTTGTGCAAGTGTAATAACACATGGGTTGACAGAATGTATGAAATATGTCCCGATACGCGGAGAGTGGATAGTGCTTAGAAGTGTCTTCATACTTTATTATCGCTCACATTAAATATGTGTTATGACTACTGTGGAGGGGTGTCAGGTCTGGGAATCATGGGTATGCAATAATGGGCCTAGGTGCCTAGGTGTTGGTTGGCACAGATGTATGAGGTCCGCCCCATGGGAGTGATTAATATTCCTATGTGGGTATAGCACACACCTATATCTTCCAAAAATGAAGAACCCATCAACTGGATATTGTGTAAACTACTGGGGGAAGACGTAGGGACTTATATCAGTGTCTTGTAAGCTATTATCATGGACGTACATGAGTACGACTAAGATGGTAACCATACCTCTCAACCCTTCAGAATAACACATCTGGACAAAGGCATTTTAAAATAAGTACAAATAGGGAATATTTCAAATATTCCTCTTACAAAGTCAGAACGTTGATAGAATAAAGGATCATTCATTAGTATGAATGTTTTGAGGGTTATTAGTTATAAACTACTAATGTCTGTCATTATTGTCTAACCCCACAGTCCCTAATGACTTGCCACTAAATTACCAGAAAGGCACAATATTATTAAAAAAGGAACAAAATTATAAGTCTAAGTTCGGGACATTTACCCAAAATGTGTACAGTTGAGAGGTATGAAGGTAACCCTGTCCTAAATAAATGTACAGAACTAGTGAGATTAGGTGGACAGGTGTGAAGAAAGACGTGATGACAAATGATAATACATGTATAAGTCAAAAGCATGTACCTCAATAAATGTGATGAATACTTATGCCCTATGATAGTCAATGTGGAAGGTTAATAGAAACAAAATAAATGTGTCCCTCAGTGTGTTATGCAGTGTCCCCGATACAGTGATCAGTCTCCCACACTCGCATGTGAGTTCTGCCACTGACGGAAAGTGCAAATACCGGCGAACACATAAGGTAGATGATAGCAGAATATGTTTTGATTAGCACCTGTTGGCATTTGTGAGGAACACAACACTCTGTCCGGGTGTGTCCTACAAAAGGAATGTAATGGCATCTGGCCTGTGATTTTTTCATATATTGTGTGTAGTGGTGTAATAAAATGACATATCTCGTATCAGAAACAGATACATGTTATAGGAAACAGTATTATCGACTATACTACTACAAGACAAATCTGAAGGTATGAAAAGCGCTGAAGTAGTCAGTTTAGTATTGACCGCAGGTATGTGTTGACTTGTCAAATGTCACAGCTGTACATATAGTTCCTATAGGGCTGTCACTTCTACAAATGATGAAAGTGGGAGCTGCTCTGTAGAAATGACAGATGTAGCAGGTCAAAACATACCTATAGCCATGCTTACTCCACAAATAGACATATTAGCACACAGCAAAGCTTAGGCCAGGATTCATGAAGCCTTGGCCGGCGTGTACGAGTAGAGTAAGAGTAGAGCAAGGCATGATGTCTGCCGAGCTATTCAGCAATATCCTGTAGGGGCGTGTAAAACAGCCCCTAAAATGAACGTTGCACAGACAATGTTAGGATATGGAAATTACCCCATTTGTAGGTGAAAGCTATGCAAATGATGTAAAATTTGTGATACATGAAATAGTAAGCTGTCCGTGCAAGAGTAGAGTTATGTGCAGAAATGTACACGGATGTTAACCAAGTAACGTTCTGCAAGTAGCTAAACGGAGCAATGTCAGCTGCAAATAAAGGATGGATTTAGTTGAAGAAGCATGCCAATGGCCAAATATAAGGCCAGTGGCATGTTTTTCCATTGGAAATTAATAAAACTCTAGTTGTCCTCCCCCGATCTCCGGTGTTTAAGTGTAGCGCAGCGGCGCGAATACGCGCTGCGCTTACAAAACAAGACAAATATGTAAAATATACATACAAATTGTAATGTCAGTTAAAAGTTAGTTCGCCATGCAGGTGAATGGCAAGCTGAAGACAACATGGCTACTGAGTAGTGGTTGGTATGTGTGGAAGCACACTCTCAGAGATGTAACCAAGCATTAGTAGGCAATCCTATGCAATTGAGGCTGAGGATAGTGAAGCACAATTTGTCATGCCATATGGGCCAAGCCTCTACAGTGTAAGAGTAGGTTAAGGGGACTATCAGCATAGAAGATAGGTGACATCATGAGTGTGTATGTATAAAGCAATGTAATCTTATTGGAGCAGTGTGTCACATGTTTGCTGTCAGGACTCATCAGTGGAAGAGGTGTGTTATGATTTATCATAGGTAAAGTCAGGAAACTGAGGGTGTACGCCATGGATATCACTGAAGTGTCTTGCAAACCTGCTGAAGTGTGTTTGCGCCCGTGCACACCTGTAAGCCCGAGTAAGCATGTGTGCACACGTGTCTGCCCGTGTGCGCAAGTTGAAGAACGAGTAAGCTAGTGTAAGGTTGTTGAAGCCCGTGTAATGTTGTGTAAGCCAGTGTAAGTGTTTGTACGCATGTATAAACCTGTGTGTGCCCGTGGAAGCGGATGTGCACTTTACTGTGCTCCTATGCGCGGCGCCGCTCACTATAGACACAGACAGTGAAAAGGAAGGTAAACAAATAGCAGTAAGTTAACCAAGGAGAACTACCACAGCTAGCAGGTGAAAACAATCAGACTGAGCATATTACACATCCAGTACAGTAGGCCAGCACAGCACAGCACATACAACTCTACAAACAGCATTCCACCATGTTTTTCTCAGACACACTGCAACACTGTAGTATACTTAGAGAAGTGAAAACTGTAAAAGCTTAACTGAGACAACATAATGTTAGGGGCTGCCATTGCTATTATATGTCAACATATGCAACATGTGGAGGGTTGTGCCAATGTGAATGCTGCTCAGCAACACACAGTGAGTAGATGGAGAGGAGTGTGCAGGCAAAGGGTAACCTACCAGGAGCTACATGAGCTGGAGATAGTAGAGCGCTATAGAGTGGACAGAGACCTCCTGCAGAAGATTGTGGAGCTGTGCAGGCCATGTCTCACACACAGAACCAACAGAGGGAAACCTATCCCAGTGGAAACCAAGGTATGTGTTGCCCTAAGGATACCAGCAACAGGTACCTTCCAGAGATCAACTGGTGATATGATGTGGATTTCACAATCATCAGCATCCAGGGTACTGCACCAGTTCATGAATGCCATGTCACCACATGTCAGTGATCATGTATATATCCCCAATTCCCGTGAGGTATTGGGCAGCAATATGTGAATTTTTCCACACAATAGTGGAATACCCTGAGTACTGTGTGCAATACACTGCACGCACATATGTATCAAAGCACCAGCCAGTGAGTGTGGTAGGGCCTACATCATCCACAAGAGCTTCCCCTCCATGAAGTGGCGGTTTGTGTGTGATGGTCAGCCCATAATACTGAATGTGTGTGCTGGATGCCCTGGAAGCTGCAATGCTTCCTATATGTGGCATCTGACACAGCTGTACAAAACATTTGGCAATGGGGACAACCATCATGGTCACCTAGTGGGTGATGCTGGATGTGCATTTCAACTGTGGCTGATGACACACATCAGAAATGCACATAGACATGAACAGGAATGCCATAATGAGGCACACGCACAAACAGAAAATTTAATCTAGCATGTGTTTGTGTCGCTCAAGTCACAGTTCTGGTACCTGGACACATCTGGTAGAGCATTAAAGCACTTGTCAACTACATGTACCAGAATTGTCTGTGGCCTAGGTCATCTGTGTCACAGACACACACACACACACACACACACACACACACACACACACACACACACACACACACACACACATGTCAGTTTATATACATAGTGTGAGTGACTGTTCATGTATGTGTATTACTGCAGAACAGTTCAAACACAGCAAAGTCTGTCAATAATGGACATTCATCATAGTTGTAGACCCACCTTGGAGGATATGCATGCAGACCTCTCATTGCTTATGTGATACAGTGATGTACTTCAAAATACTATTGTAAATGCAAATATCAAATGACAAATGACATAGCACTTGTCTATATGTACACATTGTTACCCATTATACATATTGGGGTGTAATACCTATGTGTTACTGTTGGTATAGTATGTGTAGTAAATGTGGATAACTAATTCTTTTTAGCCTGATAGGTTGACAGCATGGGTTGGATAACACGTATCTGTCGGTATGATACCCTTGTGTTGAATAACTGTGTCATGTGCAGAATGCATTGTAGGCCACAGTATGAATTTCCAGATGTGGACAGGAATACCCCTATTGTCTTTGCTTGTAACTAACATGGCTATATGTGTGGCGGTCAATACCAGTGCGTACTGGTATAGTATAGTACATGTAGGATCCACATGCTACTGTGTGTCCAAGATGTGTGGGTCAGTTGTGAAGATATCATATAACAACTGGTTATTCAGACTGTTGAGGACGTGTCTACTACCATAATGCAAAACAATCACAGATAGTAACAGTATCACCCACAGCACCGTGTAAAACCATAGCAATCACACATGTGTAGACAAGTACAACAATATGTGTAGGATAATGCATACTGGCCACCAATAGAAACTATGAAGTGTTAACAGTGTGTAATACAGGGCATGTCACCATTCCAATGTGTCCACTATACATGTACATGCAGACAGTGCACCTTCACCATATTCACACATAAATACATGAAAATCTGTACTACACACATCACACACTTACTGCACACTCTGAAACACATGCTGCCAATGCTACACACATCAGTCAAATGGCACATGGATGGATAATACATCTTCAGAATTAACAGTGCTGTACACTATACTACATTGATGATCATAGCTGTAATGCATCATGCCTGCTTACATATACCTAGAAGGAAATCACACTTTGTGTTAACAACATTTTAACATTATTACAGTGCTATGACATCACCCTGTGCATCAGCACCGTGTTAGTCTGTACCTGCATCAATGTAACACATTACAAGAGGTGGCACAGGTGTCATCATATGCACAGGGTATGTAGTTTCTTTTCCAGAGCCTGTCATTGAGCCATCCAATCAACATGTATGTATTTGTGTGTGTGTGAGGGACAACAGGTTTTGCATGGCCCAATGTTGATGCAATGTGTGTGTGTATGTGTAATCCCTAGCTGTCTGTTTTATGTGTGTGTCTGCATGTACAAAGTTTCAGCATGTGTCAGCCAGATACTGGAGGTTGTGGGACAGTCAAAGACTGTACCTGCCAGGCTGTACAGATTGCCATTTCTGGCCATGGACACCCCTCCATGCATTCAACAATATTCCAATCCTGCACCTGGCAATGTATACACATACATTCTTGGGATCTGTATCACAGCCTGTGGATAAATGGGAGTCAGTAATGTTAACCTGATTTGCATAGTATTGTCATTTAATACATAGTTATATGAGCCATACTCATCCTCCAAAGTAATAACCACTGCTGACTGTTGCTGAGATGTGTGCACGACCGTTTAAAGGTGCTGTGCTATCATTGTTTTCAATATCCCTTGTAATACCCAGCAACAAAATAACTGGTCACTACACAACTATAACCCAGGATCACTACAGCACACAATATGTGCACTATCAGAGAGCCATAGCAAATTTAGATACATCCAAGGTGATCACATACAGATAATGCAGCACATTCAATAGTGCTAATATCCACATACATATTACAAATATATATATATATATATATATATATATATATATATATATATAGATATATACATACACACACACACTTGACAGGGCTGGGAGTTGAACATACACCTAACTACCTTATCACACTACAGCATTACAGATATACAGAACGCGCTGCTGAGATTACTGAGCACAGCACTCCCAGAGGCATACTTCTAGGTGGGTGACATCATCCGCAAAGGCCAAGATGCCGATAGGGAATGTATGTGTTGTGAGGCATCTAAAAGCATTACTGTGTCCCCAGGAAGCTGAAAACACACACACACACTTGGCAGGTCTGGGAGTTGAACATACACCTAACTACCTTATCACACTACAGCATTACACATTTACAGAATGCGCTACCGAGCTTACTGAACACAGCACTCCCAGAGGCATACTTCTAGGTGGGTGACATCATCCGCAAAGGCAAAGACGCCGATAGGGAATGTATGTGTTGTGAGGCATCTAAAAGCATTACTGTGTCCCCAGGCAGCTGGAAACACACACACACACACTTGGCAGGGCTGGGAGTTGAACATACACCTAACTACCTTATCACACTACAGCATTACGCATTTACAGAACGCACTACCGAGATTACTGAACACAGCACTCCCAGAGGCATACTTCTAGGTGAGTGACATCATCCGCAAAGGCAAAGACGCCGATAGGGAATGTATGTGTTGTGAAGCATCTAAAAGCATCACTGTGTCCCCAGGCAGCCAGAAACACACACAGACACACACACCTGGCAGGGCAGGGAGTTGAACATACACCTAACTAACTTATTACACTATAGCATTATGAATTTACAGAAGACGCTATCAAGGTTACTGAACACAGTACTCCCAGAGGCATACTTCTAGGTGGGTGACATCATCCGCAAAGGCAAAGACGCTGATAGGGAATGTATGTGTTGTGAAGCATCTAAAAGTATTATTGTGTCCCCAGGCAGCTGGAAATACATACACACTTGGCAGGGCTGGGAGTTGAACATACACCTAACTACCTTATCACACTACAGCATTACACATTTACAGAACACGCTACCGAGATTACTGAACACAACACTCCCAGAGGCATACTTCTAGGTGGGTGACATCATCTGCAAAGGCAAAGACGCTGATAGAGAATGTATGTGTTGTGAGGCATCTAAAAGCATTACTGTGTCCCCAGGCAGCTGGAAACAAACACACACACACTTGGCAGGGCTGGTAGATGAACATACACCTAACTACCTTATCACACTACAGCATTATGCATTTACAGAATGCGCTACCGAGATTACTGAACACAGCAGTCCCAGAGGCAAACTTCTAGGTGGGTGACATCATCCGCAAAGGCAAAGACGCCGATAGGGAATGTTTAGAGAGTGAGCAGTCTGAAAGCATATTACTTTCCCAAGGTAGACGTAGACAAACACACAGCAGTGCTGTGATCGGGGCAACTAAATATCTATGGAGCACTACAACACTACATAGATACAGGATGCACCACAGACAGTACACCCTTCGAGACAGCAACCAGTGTGTTCAATGTAGGCATCCATCGTGACATTGAAAATGGACATCTGTTGCCTGGATGACCACCATCGCTATACAGGATGTTAATGGCCATGCCCACTCGCTTGGTATCACACGTCTGTTTGGAATGTACTGTGTGTCCATCTACACAACGGTGTACTGGGCATGCTCACACACTTAGCAGTTGCAAAGGGCCATTTTGCATGCACACGGATTCTAATCACGGAAGGGCGCAGTTTGGAATGTACTGTGTGTCCATATACACAATGGCGTACTGGGCATGCTCACAAACTTAGCAGTTGCCAAGGGCCGTCTTGCATGCACACGGATTCTAATCATGGAAGGGTGCAGTTTGGAATGTACTGTGTGTCCATCTACACAACGGCGTACTGGGCATGCTCACACACTTAGCAGTTGCAAAGGGCCATCTTGCATGCACACGGATTCTAATCATGGAAGGGCGCAGTTTGGAATGTACTGTGTGTCGATCTACACAATGGCGTACTGGGCATGCTCACACACTTAGCAGTTGCAAAGGGCCGTCTTGCATGCACACGGATTCTAATCATGGAAGGGTGCAGTTTGGAATGTACTATGTGTCGATCTACACAATGGCGTACTGGGCATGCTCACACACTTAGCAGTTGCAAAGGGCCGTCTTGCATGCACACGGATTCTAAACACAGAAGGGCACAGTATGGTATTACTGTCCCCACGTATATGAAGGCCACTCACATGCATTGACCAGTACACACTCAGGAGCTATCACAGATGTCTCCGGTGCAGATCACAGAGGTACACACCACAATCTACAATGTAGCCATCACACATCACCATGTCATTGGACCAGCAATACACAGCCATACATTAACACAACACCGTGTGACTCATGACCAGTGGACTGTACATAGGTCTACAGCAACTGTGCAGACTACACATGTACCGACAGGGTTCCATCATGTGTTATGCATTGCAATGATACCACTGTACATAACCAGGTCAGCTCTACACATACGAGGGGCCCTGGGTCTTACACAGCTATGACAGATGACTGTCGCTGTACACCAACAAACACACATGTTTGGCTATGTCATACATGTAATTGCAGTGGATATGTTCATGGACCACACACACAACACATATGTACATAGCATAGCTTTTGCTGTCCTCCGTGCAGACAAGTGGCTACAGCAATCATACGCACGCAAATGGAAGGTGGGTCCATGGCTGTTAAATGCTAACAGTACATGAGGTAGCAATGTTGACCGAGGACACATTCCCTCTGTACTAGTTACCAATGACATCCATCATATCATACAACAGTCCATGTGTTATGTATGTCAACACACATGTCCACCAATTGCAATACATACAAACATGGCTACATGACAGGCATGTAGGACCAACACACATGTACAATCTGTAGTGTGCATGCAGTTACCATGCATGTACAGTATCTGATGTAAGTAACTCATCTGTGCCTAACTACAACATGCAGTTGCAATGCAGCCCCATCACTGACACCTGTATATGGTGACATACTGACAGAATGGTAGGATGTACAGCAGGTATGGATGGATGTGTGTACATAAAGTGGTGATGCACCTGTGTAGATGGATGTATGCCGGGGACAGCTCACAGGTGTGTCACACGCCATCCAACTATGACATGTGCAAACAGTGCGCTATGTTAATGTTACTTGATGGTGGAGACATAATACCTACACAGCGGTCAGGTGTTACCGACAGTACGTCACTTGACACCTGTAACACTTACATCCTCCTGTGTGCATATAGCGGCACAATTGCCGAAGGTAGCGTTGGTACACATAATGCGGCCAATACTGCTGCATGTCTGTCAGACGTATCATCATATAGCCGGTGTATCATTCACAGTACTGCCATGTGTGTTTGCTTGTGTGACCATATATGCCACATATGGTGTGGAATACAACCCAATTGTCACACACCCCTGTACACTGTTGTAGAGATCTGTGCATACTGCAGTGTGGAAAGCATGACGTAGGCAGGTGTGGTGTGTGTATCACACACATCAGCTATCCAAATGAGTACGACATTTGTGGTTTCCACAGTGTGTGTGTGTATGTAGGTATGTATGGCTGTCTGGTGCATGAAGTGAGGGTGTATGCTACCATACAGAACACACAGGATCCCTAACCCCTTTTGGTGATGCAGTCCACTACCCTGTTGATGCCATTGGTCTCAGCCACACTGGCTACCTGTACATGTTCTTTCTCTGTGTTGCGTAGTGTGGGTGCACAGTACTGTGAGGGTGATGACCACATAGGTAAAGGTCCTCACCTCAACACTATGGGGTGTGCGTTATAGTGTTGTTGACCTCGTTAGTGTGAGCATGTTCCTGTAATGTGACAGGGTATTACTGCTACACAGTGAGGCCTCATGCTATCAAGTGGCCTCTAACATTATCATTGGCCAGACCGCTGTGTACAACCCCTGCACCATGTCAACATACCTGTGATGTGACCTGGTATGGATGTCACGTCTCTAGCCACTGTAGCCTATTAAACTGCCCACATGCTTCTGGATCAGTATATGTGTGGACATCTGTGGTATGTTAGACTTTCCAACAGTCAGGCTGAGGCTACTTATAGCATGCTGATATTGCCATATGTGCCTGTGAGTACTCCAAAGTTACACATGGGAGACTGCAAACAGTGCTACCTGTAGGCACATGCAAGTAGACCATAAGGAGGGGACCAGGGCATCATTACCAACATGCTGTTACTGTTGTTACCATGACACATACTGTGAACATATAACAATGCATGCTAAACCTGTACTACATGGTATGTCTGGTGTGTGTCAACAGTACACAACTAATGTAATATACATGTCTCTCACTATTCTCACACAACTAATGTAATACACACTTCTCTCACTATTCTTACACAACTAATGTAAAATACACTTCTCACTATTCTGTTCACCCTATGCATCAGACCATTTGAGCATGTCCCTGCACCGATGGTGTGGATGACAGGGATGCGGCACAGGCTTCATCATATGCACAGGGTTATAATGTTTGCTAGGGGCATAGGCTGCACCAATGGATGACATCATGTGTGTGGGTAAGGGCCAGTGATATGATTGGACATGTCTGTTCAGTATGCATGTGGGTGTTGTTGTGCCCTACAGATGTCTATGCTGTGTGCGTGTATGTGTGCACACAGTTCTGCCTTTTGTTAGGCCTACACAGGGTATTATTGACAGCTCCAGATTGTACAGACCAGGTTGTACAGCTCACTGTGTCCGGCCATGGCCACGTGACCTGTGCCTGCCAGGGGTTGCACGGGCACTACCAGGCAGAGGTACAGATTGGCTACTGTCCGACGACACATGTCCACTGGAACCGTGTCCCCACTGGGAACGTCCAGGGCCATGTCCACATGGCCTGCTGTGTCCTGGTGTGGACAGCGCAGCACCAGCTGCACTGCTACTGCTACCAGTACTATGGGAGCAGGCATGTGAGGTGGCACGCTCACGTTGACCTGCACTAGGTGGTGTGGCTGGCCTATGTCCACGTGGCCTACGCCTCACTCCTACCAGATGTTCCAGCACAGACAGCTCACACTCGTGGATTGCCATGCCACGGTCAAGGATTCTGACCATGTCACCCAATTGCCTGTCCAGAACATCAGCAATCTGCTGTTGAGCATTTGCCAATGCCTGGATGTTGTCATTTAGGGTACGGATAGCAGCCCTCTGCAGCCTCTGCCCTTTTCTGGTCTGCCGTTCAGCATGTGCCTGTGCTGCCATTACAGTCTGGAACATGCGTCTGGTGATACCAGCTGCTGCGCTCTGTCCTGCAGGTGCATGTCTGCCAGAGGTCCTCCTATGAGCAGCACCAGCTACATGCCTGTGTGGCACATCTGCAGTCATTATACTGACACCATGGTGTGTAGACACACCTTCTGTAGCCACCACACGTTCCTGTTCCACACTAACAGACGCTGACTGTCCTTCCTCTATGGCCACTGATGATGTGGTATGTGTTGGCAGCAGAACTGTGTGCGGGGAAGAGGGGGACATAGCTGGGATGGCAACCGTTGGCACAGATTCAGCCCCTGACAACCCTGCCTGTACCTCATGCATATGTTCATCACTGCTAGTATCTGTGGGGACACTAACATCAGATGGACCGCAGGAGGGTAACGCACCTACATCACCTGTGAATGCAAAGAAAGACTCTAAATTACAATAGACACACACACACACAGACACACACACACAGACACACCATGCATGTGATTTGACAGATGGCATGCAGCATGCCTGTGGTACAGCAGAGGGCATGCAGCTCAGACATTAATAATGTTAGTAAGCATACCTCCCTGGGGTGCACACTACAGCAAGCAGGTGTCATATCAGTAGCCATGCAGTTCACACAATCATAGTAGTATGCATGCATCCTAGTGATACACCATGTGGACCAGAACATGATAACAGTACACATGGCTGATGTGACCCTGACATGTACTCTGCTGACGTGTGCATTAACATGCATACATGTCTGACACAATGGTGTCATGACACATGTATAGCATCGTAAGGGGCATCACATTGTGGTGTTGTCTGTATGCCCTACAGATAGAATGCATGTTTAGCAAATGTGCATGAGCATGGAAGGGTAGTGTGAGCCGTCTACATTGCTATACAGTGTGAAGTACAGACACTGTGCCATTGCATGGCATCATGAGCCATCTATATTGCTGTACAATGCATAATATGTACACATTGCATAGCCATAACTGCATGCATACCCATGACATAACTGTGGATTGTGACCCACGATGCTGAGGTGTATAGACATCAAACCATGCTGTGTCAAGTGACAGGTCACTGGAGGACCTACAGCTGACACCCCTGCACAACAACTACAGGGTCTTAGCTGCCTGGCAACCATGTCCACACATAGCAGACATGTCAATTCACCATTTCCCACATGACATTGATGTACCACACACACATGAGGTGCACAGCTAACGGTGATGTCCTACAGCAGCAAGGGAAATGTACAGTATCTGTGGCCTGATGTGGTGTCAATGTCTGTGGAAGCTGTACAGGTGACTACTGTCATGCTATGACACAGTCGTGATGTTCATCTGATCTTATATGGTAGACTTCAGTGACACCTCCACTAGCTGTGCACAGGCTGTTAGGATGTCCAGTGTACCACATCAACTGTATAATCAGTCAACTAAGGCTATAAGTGGACCATATGTGGACAATGTGCAACAGGGTGTATACACATCACATCTACTGTGTGGCTACGTGTCTCTGGCCATCCCCCATGGCCATGTGTGCACATGTGTTGGCCAAATGTGTGTGATGGCCATCTATCTCACATGTCTGTGTTGTCCCATATGACATACACCCATAGATGTCAGATATGTCACCATCCACAGGGCTATGCAGAAAATGGGTTGTATGTTTGGTATGTGGGATATGGGTCATGGGATAGTGTGACAATATTGCAGCCAGAACACTACATGTCTGGGACATGTCAGATGGCACATCACAATGTGTGCACCCAATGCAGGGGCATACAACACAATGGTGACACCTGTGGGCTGCCCATATCACAGCTCACTGTGTGGTACTGTTTGCATACCACACATGTTGTTCCAATGCATACTACATATGCTTCCATCGTAGAACACCTCCACTGTTGTATGCACAGCTGACCACACATGTAGCAATGACAAATACTGTGGTTTCAAGTTGGTGTATCATTTAATTTGTATATATTGCACATGGGTGGCCTGTGTGAATGATGGGTGCTGCAACCTGTATATCGTGACTGGAATGAACATCAAGTGTGCAAGTGTTAACTGGCCACATGGCAAATAGATCTATGCTTTAACATGCCTGATACTGATGACAGTCTCACCTGCAATGGACTCATGTCTGTGCGGCACACCAGAGGTACCTGTATAGGGGTGACACAGCAGTATGAACATTATCCATGACTGTATGACAGCCACAGGGTGCACTGTGCATGGTAACACATTCGCCTGTATAATAGCATATAGTATGCACATGTGTGTATACACAGGGTAGCATACTGTAGTATGCAGCATGTGTGTCCACATACCTTGCATATGTTGTTACTTTACATACTGTACAGTGACACATGCAACTAAATGGGATATAATAGCCATATGTGCAGTACTGACTTACCAGGCAACTCCAGGCTCATTGGTTGGGAGACACCCACCTCCACGATGACAGCTAGTGTTCGTGGATGCTGTTCTGAGGGTGTCCCCAGACTGGCCAGTAGCTCCTCGGTGTGTGTGAGTGGGGGCTGGGTTGGTGGCCCACCACCTGTTCCACCTTGTTCCCTGGCAATTGCAGTGGCACGCTGTTTTGCATGTCGTATCAAGTCTGTGCAGTGTCTGCGCACCTGCTGATAGGTGCGGTTATGGCCACCCACATCGTTCACCCTCCTGCGAAGATCCTGCCACAGGTCGTCCCTCTGCTGGGCATGCTGTGGCACATGGCTGAACGACACCCTGTAGTTCTCATGGAGGTACGGGATGAGGACATCATCCTCCTGGCAGCTGTACGCTGGAAGGCATGTATGAGGCATTATCTGTAAGACATAATGATAGTGACAGGTCACATTTTCAGAGATGTACAGAGATACTGCTGCACATACATTTCTATGACATCTAGTACATCTGCACAGTTATCTTTGCAAATCATCATGACACAGACACGACTGACGTGTTTGTGTCACACACATGTAACACCCATTGTGCATTGGATATCATCACCATAAATGTGTGTCACCTCATTACAGTGTTCATACTCCATGTGAATGCTGTCTTGATGTGGGCATGTCTATTTTCCTGCACTGGTGTTCTTACCTATCTGCACATGCCTGGATGTGTCCACGGTAATGCTGTTGACCTTGATGCTGTGTATATGTCACATATCAACACAGACACAGCCTTAATGGACTTGAGCAGTGACAATGCACAGATACGCATGGAAACCTGTACATGCATGTGCTTTGCCATATACATCTACACAGCACTGTACAGCTGTTCAACATCCTGCCACGGATCGCCTGTGTTGCACATGTGATAGACATGGGACAATGGCTAGATGGACGTCATTCGCAGGGATGGTTATGAACCATAGCATGTACAGGCAAGGTTTCCTAGCTGTAACAGACAGCCAGTATGCCACCGCGAGGTGCATCAGTGCCACATTGCTGATCCAGACAGTCGATACTACATCTACCATGCGGCCATCACACCATGTATGACTGGGATGACATGTGCAGCTTTGATGGACAGGTTTGCATGGTTTGGCGGGAGTATGTCACATGTATGGCACAGGGATCTGTCCAGCATGTGGCAATCCTAGTATTAGGACAGTGGATGTCCATGACTTATGTCTTACAGATCAGGATATGGACATGTAGCATGTCCATCATCATGGTGTAACAGATGTCTTTATGCAAGGTAGATAGCATGCTGCATAGTGGAGGTGAGGATTGTGAAGGCTAGTATCGCCCATCCACGCATGGCCATTACCCCTTAAAAGTGATATGTGATCCAATATTGGTCACCCCAGTACTGTATATGCCTGTCCAATGATCTCCGTGCTCATGGATGGCACCCTGTCATGACATGGGTACCTCATATGACTAGCTAAGGGGCCTGGAGATGTCACCAAGTCAGGGAGGTGTACTGCACAGCACCATCCCTTACACAGTGTCCATAATGATGACCACAGCCTAGGTGGTAGTTAATGGGCACAGGGATGTTCACCTAGCGGTGACACTGCTGATATCATCCATCAGAATGTGCACATATGTCACACACCTCACCCACGCAGCCCATTCCATATGTTGTTCACAACACTGACACAGCTATTCCTCATAGGTCATGGCCATTCACATCCTTACATACACAGATGTCTAAAGTTTGTCTGTGTGGTATGGGCTACAATGAGGGTGGAGTACAACACATTAACCCTGTTCTACTGTAGCTGGCACTGGTGTGATATGCACATGTCACTCTGGCACCTTTTGTAGTTGTGAGTCTGTCAACAGGCCACTGGTAGAACACTCATGTGACATACAAAGGTATTTGTAATCAAACATCTGTACTGTCTTGTACATCTGTACTGCTAACATCTACAGTGATAATGGTTCATGGACATGCACACCATACTCAGCAGGGTTATAGTGCGGTGCCACACATTATGACTGTTGTCACCACTTGTGGGTTGATATTATCCAACACCCTATCTGTATTGTATGGTCATGCTAGGCACTTGTTCAGAACTTGTGAGCATGTCATGAGCTACTGATTAATATAGCACCCATTCCACACCATTTCCCACAGGTACACTGGCTGTCCTAAGATTTCCAGCTTGCTTATGATACAACAGCTGTTGTACACATGTAACTCACATATCCTGTGAGACATGGTTGTATATACAGGAATGTCCAATTGTCATGTACCAGTGCTACTGCCTGTCTATAAGATGGATATGTCGTACATGTGGCAATAGAGCAATTGTCCCATGTACACATTCAATGCTCACCTCCCAACATACGACAGTACAGCCTATGGGGGATGCACTTATGCAGCCCTGCTGGGGGTAATGCTGTCACCAACCCTGACTGCACCTGACAGTCATGTGGGGATGTGTAACATTCGCAACACACCCCACTCATCACATAGTCTCACATGATCTCCACCACAGGCCACACATATGAGGACAATGTGTGCAGAACCTCTCCATACTCCGTGTAGGCACCAGAGGCAGCCCCCATCACGGAACACAACATCACCAACTTATAACCCACAGACTCATGTGTGCCCATCACATACAGCCAATAGGGTGTTATAACATACACAACACACCAGTCATAGGTGACTCTGTAGGCGGTCACACTGCAGTTCCACACAGCAGGCTACACAAGGCGATAGTTGCTTATATTTTGCTGTTGAGTAACTGGCTCTGCAACATAACCTATGCACCCATGCTACACCTCACCAGGTACGATGTGACTTGTCATTCTCCATGTTAGTGTGACTGCCCTGAGATGCCACTTCACAGACTATGTGTGCAGGGACATGCAATAGCTCGCCAGTCTTGTAGCCCTGAAGGTGTGGGCCAAGCCCTGGGGAGCATTATGCATTCATCCAGACCCGATACCACTGTACAACGACTGATTGTGTCACTTCAACAGTTGCCTATGCTTCTGCTGTCATTCCACAGGCATATGGTATCTGTCCGCTTTGACTGACCTGGTCAAACACAATGCTTTGGCACGGATGACCTGCACCTGTCAGCCCTGTGAGTACAGCTCACATGTAAGGCTCTTGCTGCTTCTATACTGCCTGTCTTGCACAGTTTCCAATAACAGTCACCAGCAGAACGGGGAACTGGCAAGCAAGACATGGGGTCATGTGACACTATGCTTGCATCTTCCTCTGTGACGCACACAGGCAAGGCACACCTTATAATGCACCACTCCAACATCTCTGCAGTGACTGGGACCTGCCTCTAGGCTCTGCAGAGCACACCTGCAATGACAAGTTATAGACAGACCATACCTTTCAGGCACATACCTGGACCGGCACACCCACAGCTGAGGTGTTCCCACATCCCACTATGTTGTACACACATCCTGGCTAGTTACTTAGCACAATGCATCAGAGGTGCTCCACGTGCAACTAACTGTGTCCGGAACCGCTATACACATTGTAACAAGCTACAGATTCCACTAAATACCCCACGGTTACCAGACCTCATTTGTTGGTGTACTGGACAGTAGGGCTCAGACAGCTACTACTGATGTGTGACTGACACTAACCCACACTTAACTGGGATAGCCACTCATGTACCAACACATCCATGAGTCATAACCTCCACTCGGCTGGATAAACCCATACACACCACCTCCAAGACCAACATTAACCTTGACATGAACACTACCAACATGTGACTGGTGTTCCACACCTGAGGTCATCCACTCATTGGTGGATTCCGAACATATGCTAATCAACCTTGTTAGCCACATCCCGGCACCACACCCTTCACGGCATACACAGTACATGAGTACTACAACACCTACTACAGATGTCTTATGACAGTGGTTGTTAATGTCATGACACCCGTGCAGATGGACAATGCACATACAAATGCTGCAACATACCCCAGTGCACTTCAGTAGCATGTACACGACTGCATGGATCATGCTATGCCACACTGAGCCATGATGGTACACACCAGATAACAGACGCCACTTTGGTGGTCAAGTTCCATGGACATAATGTACAACAACAGGAGGAGGCTGTTGCACAGTGGTGTACAATACCATGGGTGGGGTAGCTCACTGGTCAGCCTCGGTAGGGCCATGGGATCCCTCATCACATACTCCATGACTAGCTACGTAAACATTACTGCGACACATTCCGGGGTGTACCACAAGGCATTATGGTGGTATGTCAGTAGTCAATGGCAATACCCACATCTGCTCTCACATACAACAGTCACTCAGGAACATTACAGACCCAGGTGGTGTTGGCAACATGCTGGCAGATGGATTCAATGCTAACATTACACCCTCTCACTCACTACAGGGCCACAATCCATGCAGGAACATTGTGGCGTCCCTGCGGTCACACCTACACAGTTCTAACCTGCACTCTATATGTCCTGGGACACTGGCCCCATGTCACCTTCCAAAGTCTCAGGCTGTGATGTCCACAAACCTCTGAACGACATGTCTCCCCACTAGGCCACCATATTCAGTAATAGCCTTGTATCAGACATTGTGGCCCCTGAATGGCACACAGCAACATTTATCACACTCCACACAGGTGGCACCACAATGCACGAGTGGGACTATAGTCCTACACACCTGACTGGACTGTTCTGCACGGCTATGGGTCACATCATCAAGGACATCATTCACAGAGACATTGTTGGGCTCCGGTCCTTTGATGCCACCCGAGTTGGACTTGTTAGGGCCAGAGCATGGCCCCTACACCTGGTGGACTCCTTTCATACAGTTACCAGGGTAGTTGATGATGGTACGGGAGTCCACACATCCTACATTGTCCTCTCATTGCCTTTCAGCACCAGTCTCCATTCTGGTCTTGACAACATACACATCCACCTGCACATCGTACCCTATGTCTCAGATGTTATCCAACGTGGCTTATGGACAGGACACACAATGAGGGTAGCATACCATAGTACCTACTGCATTTCAGTTACATTTGGCATACCACAGTCCACAGTCATAGAGCCCCTCATGTTCAGTATATGCTTCCCTGAGGTACAGGCTAGCACAGAGGGACTTTCCCTGCCTAGCTTTACAACCCCCTGCATACAAAGTGCCATGATTGATCCACCAGCTGATACTGATTCCATCCATATGGGTGTCACTGTGACAGATACCTGATATGAATATCATAGCCTCAAGCTGCATGACACAAGGTCCATGGACATCACCTTTGCATTACACCATTCACCCACTATCACATAGGTGGTAGTCCCCTACATACATGTCACATTGTACATGTTTGTAGTACACACGTATGTCACACCCTCTCCTGTGATTACCGTATTGCCACTGTGGCGTGGATATCCTTCTACATGGCCACACTTATCTGTACTGGGTGTGTAGCTGGTACATAGGCACCCATTGTACCTCTGAACTCAAGACTTCTACACACATTCAAGGGTACACCACCCCATTTAGGGTGTACCTTACACAACAGCTACAGCTTTACATACCACAACATTAACACGCCATGACGTTTATTGAGCTCCGACAGCTAAGGTATGCGGCTGAACTACAGACACCACGTCTGTACACATTTGCATACTACATACTCAGGGGTGACCTCTGCTGAACAGACAGGGCCCATGTCCACAACAATATTAATAGATATACTCCACATACACGACATATGCAAATGCCACTGTGAGCAACATGCTCATGGATATGTGCACACACGCAACAATGAGTGGGATGTGCTTGAGGGTTACATTCCCAAACAGGACACTCACCATGCTTTGGAACATGACTCCTATGTACATCACGCAGGGACACTCAGTAGCACTGTTCATGTGATACCTCCCTTGGTGTTTGGGAGACACATGTACGCCAGGGATCACTGCAGTGGCTGTACTGTGCAGAGGTGCAGGTAACACATGGCTCTGCTGATCACAGGACACTACCCTAGAGAGGTGCCACTGGTGTGAACACTCTAGTTGTGCTTACACATAGACTTGCCAGACTGCATAGTACCCCACTATGAACCTGTGAAGCTATCACATGTCCTTTGTGCATGGTTACTTGCTAGCCCTTCCATTTAGATTAGCTATCATGCTATTACAATGTCCCATGCCTACAAGCCATATGTATCCTGTTATTGTACATACCAATAGACGATACCTTTGGTATGCATGATATGCCTGTTATGCTGTGTAGAATATCTGAAATATCTACCTACAATACTATACATTACACATATTTTACATAGTATCCCATAATGCAAAGCATACTTACTGTGGGACCACCTTAGACATGTCATTGTCGTTATATGCCCATACACATGCCTACTGTGATAGTATATCAACATATACTATCCCCGACTATGGCACGTACTTGTTGGACATACCCTACCACTGATGGTGGGTTGTATGTAATTTTTCTGTTTAAAGCCCTCATGTAGCATCCCTTGTGGTGTCTGTGATGTGTACCTTGTGGCCCACTGCTGGACGCAGTTTCTACAAGCTTAAGTATGCTCAGCAAGACATCACTACATAAATACCTTTTCCCACGTTATGCATTGCGGACACTTTTAATTAATGCAAACCAGGCTATACATACAGTAGATAATTAATACAAAACATGTTATACATAAACTTACATACCGAGTGTTCTACATACCTTGTTATCGTTATGGACTTTCGTCTCTATCTCTCTCACACTGCTTACATGGGTATTTTGTATGAGCATACTGTTTGAATGTCTGGCAAGTCTTCCTTATATATGTCGATACCTGTAACATGTGGTTTCCTGCTGCCTATTGGTGTTTCTGAGTGACTAATTACTTGCATATCAGCTGTGCAGCTACTCCATTTGCCAATTACGCGGCAACAGTGGGGTATAATTGACTTCTGCACTTGGGCATTGGCCATTTGCCCTACCTTCGGGGAGACAGCCTGTATTGTGTTTTGTTATGTGTAATTGCAACTGCTATGCATAGAGACAAGTATACTTTGGATTCATGTCCCCCGTGGATTGTGTGTGACAGCTAGAGTATGTGGTTCAATATGTGGATGTACCTGTCATCCCAACATCTGTTAACGGACTATTGCAATCAAAACCTGTAACATCGCCATTTGTTCCATTATACAACGGCTGCAATTTTGCATGGCGCCTTTAATTGTGTCTCTCACAAGGTATGTTGATGGTTCTTCAGTTGTAATTGACTGACTGGATGTTTGTGTTGTTATTACAGTCTGTATTGCTATAGTTTATAGTGTGGGGGATGTCGGTGGGTGTACGTAGCATATACAGGTTTGTGGGGCTTGCATTTCTACATATTCCATATATATGTGTGTGGGCTCCGTCCCTAATTAAAGAGCTATCAGTTAGTAGACTTATGTTACGGGATTGTACATTGGGCCATTGTTAATTGGTTTCTATATAGTATGCAGGTGAGGTTGATACTTCCATACCTCCGGAATTGCAGTGATATGTAAAGGGATATGTCTACATGACAGCTATCCCATGTATTTCTGTCCCAGATATTTGCAGTCATTGCAGTTGTGTTGGTAACAGAACCTCTTTGCCTTGGGTTGCCACCTTTTCATATGGCCATTGCTGGACACTTCTGGGACACACAGCGGTGTTTACAGGCCAACACATAGACATGGTCAGTACACAGGATAGCACATACTTTTTTTTTTTTTTTTTTTGTTTGACACATGCATTTTATTACATTTTATATGTGCATTTGCATGCCATGGAATGTTTCTGTTACAACTAGAGCGTGCATTACTATTTTTCATGACAGCCATGAAGCAACACTTCGCAAAACTGCAAAAAGTACTTAATTTCTATACACAGAAGTTAATCCTCATTGATGGTGCAGGATAGCACATACTTTTATCCTCAATACATACCTATTGTTGTGGGACTTTGGCTACTTATCATATTGCATGTAACATTCACGTTTCTTACATACAGGCATAACTATGTAATGCTACTATTACATTATATATGGGACATATTAATGTCCTACGATCTCGGACATTTACCCTTTGTAATGTTTTATGTCAGGACACACCTGCCCAGGGAGGGGCTGTCCCTCCTAATGTGGGACAGGTGATAACCGTATGCCTACGGCTAGCTATACCCACACCTACCATAATGATCTACCTCCGAGTTGGCACTAACAGACACATGATGCGGACACACACACACACACACACACACACACACACACACACACACACACACACATTACAGTCACATCGGGATGTACGGCACCCTCAACACACACATACACAGACTACGGCACTCACAAACACAGTTGAACACAGTACCTACGTGGACCACAACACCGGCAGCGGTGACTAATTATCCATTCATATCATCATACTATTACTCGCAGTTGTACTGTTCCGGTACTGTGTTCTTTCGGTCTTTCAGCTGCGTGGTTACGCATGTCGGTATGTTACACATTCCATAGTTGGCGGTATCCTAATTATTTGTACCTCCAAGGTGTTATGAATGTCGTTGACCTATCTATATATATTTGCAGATATTGCTGAATCCGTATATATCAACCTATATCACTCTATCGCCCTTTCTGTCTGTATTATATATATGTATATATGTGTACATATATATATATCTGATGGGGAAAGTGACAGGCAAGCTACACCTTTCATTGTGTACTTGTTGGTGTATACTGTTTCCTGGACTCCGCACATTTGTGTCTGTACCTGTCACATTACACACCTGCCGTAGGTTAGGGTTGCCAGCTGTCCCACTCTGCGAGGGACAGTCCCTCTTTGGGCAGTTGTGTCCTGCAAAATATTTGTAAACATGGCAAATGTCTTGTGATTTTAGAACATACTTATTTCCTATAGTTTATGTAATCACATAAAATAGTTATTCTGTATCTGAACCAACAAACAGAATAAGTAAGTCAACATTACAAGAATGATCTTTTATCTAGGCAAAACAGTGCAGTTCTGCTTTTCGTACTGGCCGGGTGTATGTGTCGGCCTGCAGACATCTGACGTATGTCCCACATTAGTCATTTGAAGAGGTGGCAACCCTACCATAGGTACATCTTGCCTAGCAATAGTGTTAAGTGATTCGATACATGATTGCGTGTTCTACACCTGGCAGTGGTCGTTTTACCCTTCAGAGCAGGCGCTATTAGTACAGGGGTGAATAATGCTGGTTTCACCTGTTCTGGACTTCATTGACCGTGATCTGCGTGACATTCGGAGTAGCTTATCCCTGTTTCGCGCATATCCATATAATCATATTTAAACGTCGCTTACCAGCAGTCGGCAATGCATATTCCCGGTAATGTGTGCTAAACATGATCTCCAAAAAACAGATCAAAAACAGGGTAAGGTATCACCTCAAAAAACAGAAAAAGTCCAAAAGTAGAAGAGGTAGATACGCCACAACAATCGAAGCAAACCAAGTGAAAGAAGTAAAATATATCCTTTTATTCCATAGAAGTAAGCGCTTTCACGTTACAAAGAACGCTTCATCAGACTTTAATCTGCTGACCTGCATCCGACATGCATTACTCGTGCCTTCGGGATTACATTACATCCCTTTCAGGACGTGGGACCGGGAACATGCACGACGGTCACTGCATTTAACATATGTCCATCTGGGATTTGTACATGTGTTATGTCATTTTGTACGTGGAGTATACTATGGCTGTTACTCCATACTGCACTCACATGGGTAACTCAGTTTACATATTGATGAGTCCAGTTAATGGTATGTCCATGTGATGTTTACTGGATGTGCTCCGGCATTGGGTATGTATATCTCAGTGAGCCACACACGATACTGTGCTACACCTTCAAACGACCGTGGGTGGAGCATGCTGGGGTGATGAATACCTGTCATGGGTACACCCCATGCCTTGACACAACATCCATGATTATATTATGTGGAGCCCCTCATTAACGCAGCAGGGACTCTGTGCTGAGTGTGTGCAGAACAGTGCTTACACACGTGCTCCCACGACTGCCTCTGCTCCTCTACGCAACAGTTGGTTACTCTATGTTGTGGCAACAGCGGGCACTGTTTACCCCATTTGGTGTATGGCCTCTGACAATCAGCCGTGTACCTACCGATGTACCTGGGAACCTATACACACAGCACCACCATATGCTGATAGGCGCATGCACTCTTCAGGTGTTGACATTCCATGTTCCAATAGCTGTTGTGTGTACAATGTTTGAGGGCTGCCTATGTAGGATTCACACAGTGGGCCACCTATACATTACAATTTACAGGTGGTCGTGCTTGTATGCCATCCATTTTACTGTGTGTGCAGGTGGAGAGGTGTGTCAGTCCATAGGGGCTTACACTGTCAGAGTATGTGCTATACATTCCCTCTTTGCCAAGGCGTAGGCATATTGGGCATGCCTCCGTCTGCCTACTTGGGCTGGCACAGTGTGTTCATGGTCTGAATCCCTCTGTGCCTGTGATGGCCTTGGCAACTGTGGTGGGCTATGAGGGCCTTCACCATTTTGTCCCTGCTGCAGCTGTTTCCGAGGATCATATTATGTAGCATGGCACATACTATGATGATGTGGGCACACGTGCCTGGAGAGTACTGCAAGGCTCCACCAGATGTGTCCAAGCACCGGAACCGTGATTTCAGCATCCGAACACACACTCTATGATGATTCTGGTTTGTGCATGTGCCTCATTATGGTGTTCTTGCATGGGTGTGTGTGCATTTCTGATGGGAGTCATCATCCATGGCTCCAGTGCATAGCCAGCATCCCCCACAAAGTGGCCATGTGGGATGTCCCCCCTGACAAATACCTGATACAGCTGTGAGGCATGCCAGATATGGGAGTCATGGTAGCTTCCAGGGCTGCCAGCACACACATCCATGATAATGCCCTGGGCATTGCACATGACCTGGCAGTTGATAGAGTGGAATCCCTTGCGGTTTATGTAGTGCCTACCATGCTCACCAGGTGGTGACTTGATTTGTATGTGCATGCAGTCTATCGCACCCAGTACCTCCGGGTAGTGTGCCACATGGTGGAAGTGATGCATATTGCTGGCCAACTCCTCCTGAGTTCGGGGGAAGTATATATACTCATTGGCATGTGGTAACATGGCATCCAGGAACTGGTGTAGTACCCTGGATGCTGATGCCTGTGAGATCCCCAATATATCTCCAGTTGGCCTTTGAAAGGTACCTGTGGCTAGTATTCACATGCTTACACATACCTTTGTGTCCATTGGGATGGGTTCCCCTCTGTTATTTCTGGTTCTCAGGCGTGGCCGGCACAGCTCCACTATTTGCTGTAAGATGTCCCTGTCCACCCTGTAATGCTCTACTATCTCCAGATCATGTAGCCCCTGGTAGGTTACCCTTGGTCTGAACACTCTTCTCCTCCTCCGGGGCCTGCGGTGGTTGTCGGCATCATCCTCCACAACATCGCCAGTCTCTAACACATGCTGATGAATCACAGCTATGGCAGCTCCCAACATGTACATTTTAAAAGTTCCCCATGTGTTTACACCTATGGTGCAGTGTTTGGGAATTCACAGGTGTGTGTAGGGTGCTTTCACACTTTATACTATTGTGCTGTGAACACCGATGATGTCATAGGGTGTGTATGTATGATCGTAGCTACAGGGTATCTTATGTGTTTTACTACCGGAACTACTATTGTGGTGCCTTTGGTATTGAATTACATTTGGCTGCCGTGGATTACCTCTTTTCCTTTCCTTTACATTTCTGCATGTTCCACCTACCATTTTCTGGCATGCATCCAGCAGCCTGCTTTCATTTGTACTTTCCTAGACCTGGCGTATCTTGCATAATGTGTGCTATTGCCGGTCTACTGTCGGTTTGCTTTGCTCTGCTATGACAGATCTCTATCTTTGCAATCCAATGCCTACCCTCCTTTCTTTGTCCGATTGATCATTGCAGTTGTGTTGGTAACAGAACCTCTTTGCCTTGGGTTGCCACCTTTTCATATGGCCATTGCTGGACACTTCTGGGACACACAGCGGTGTTTACAGGCCAACACATAGACATGGTCAGTACACAGGATAGCACATACTTTTTTTTTTTTTTTTTTTGTTTGACACATGCATTTTATTACATTTTATATGTGCATTTGCATGCCATGGAATGTTTCTGTTACAACTAGAGCGTGCATTACTATTTTTCATGACAGCCATGAAGCAACACTTCGCAAAACTGCAAAAAGTACTTAATTTCTATACACAGAAGTTAATCCTCATTGATGGTGCAGGATAGCACATACTTTTATCCTCAATACATACCTATTGTTGTGGGACTTTGGCTACTTATCATATTGCATGTAACATTCACGTTTCTTACATACAGGCATAACTATGTAATGCTACTATTACATTATATATGGGACATATTAATGTCCTACGATCTCGGACATTTACCCTTTGTAATGTTTTATGTCAGGACACACCTGCCCAGGGAGGGGCTGTCCCTCCTAATGTGGGACAGGTGATAACCGTATGCCTACGGCTAGCTATACCCACACCTACCATAATGATCTACCTCCGAGTTGGCACTAACAGACACATGATGCGGACACACACACACACACACACACACACACACACACACACACACACACACACACACACATTACAGTCACACGGGGATGTACACGGCACCCTCAACACACACATACACAGACTACGGCACTCACAAACACAGTTGAACACAGTACCTACGTGGACCACAACACCGGCAGCGGTGACTAATTATCCATTCATATCATCATACTATTACTCGCAGTTGTACTGTTCCGGTACTGTGTTCTTTCGGTCTTTCAGCTGCGTGGTTACGCATGTCGGTATGTTACACATTCCATAGTTGGCGGTATCCTAATTATTTGTACCTCCAAGGTGTTATGAATGTCGTTGACCTATCTATATATATTTGCAGATATTGCTGAATCCGTATATATCAACATATATCACTCTATCGCCCTTTCTGTCTGTATTATATATATGTATATATGTGTACATATATATATATCTGATGGGAAAGTGACAGGCAAGCTACACCTTTCATTGTGTACTTGTTGGTGTATACTGTTTCCTGGACTCCGCACATTTGTGTCTGTACCTGTCACATTACACACCTGCCGTAGGTTAGGGTTGCCAGCTGTCCCACTCTGCGAGGGACAGTCCCTCTTTGGGCAGTTGTGTCCTGCAAAATATTTGTAAACATGGCAAATGTCTTGTGATTTTAGAACATACTTATTTCCTATAGTTTATGTAATCACATAAAATAGTTATTCTGTATCTGAACCAACAAACAGAATAAGTAAGTCAACATTACAAGAATGATCTTTTATCTAGGCAAAACAGTGCAGTTCTGCTTTTCGTACTGGCCGGGTGTATGTGTCGGCCTGCAGACATCTGACGTATGTCCCACATTAGTCATTTGAAGAGGTGGCAACCCTACCATAGGTACATCTTGCCTAGCAATAGTGTTAAGTGATTCGATACATGATTGCGTGTTCTACACCTGGCAGTGGTCGTTTTACCCTTCAGAGCAGGCGCTATTAGTACAGGGGTGAATAATGCTGGTTTCACCTGTTCTGGACTTCATTGACCGTGATCTGCGTGACATTCGGAGTAGCTTATCCCTGTTTCGCGCATATCCATATAATCATATTTAAACGTCGCTTACCAGCAGTCGGCAATGCATATTCCCGGTAATGTGTGCTAAACATGATCTCCAAAAAACAGATCAAAAACAGGGTAAGGTATCACCTCAAAAAACAGAAAAAGTCCAAAAGTAGAAGAGGTAGATGCATACAACAATCGAAGCAAACCAAGTGAAAGAAGTAAAATATATCCTTTTATTCCATAGAAGTAAGCTTTCACGCGTTACAAAGAGCGCTTCATCAGACTTTAATCTGCTGACCTGCATCCGACATGCATTACTCGTGCCTTCGGGATTACGTTACATCCCTTGCAGGACGTGGGGCCGGGAACATGCATGACGGTCACTGCATTTAACATATGTCCATCTGGGATTTGTACATGTGTTATGTCATTTTGTACGTGGAGTATACTATGGCTGTTACTCCATACTGCACTCACATGGGTAACTCAGTTTACATATTGATGAGTCCAGTTAATGGTATGTCCATGTGATGTTTACTGGATGTGCTCCGGCATTGGGTATGTATATCTCAGTGAGCCACACACGATACTGTGCTACACCTTCAAACGACCGTGGGTGGAGCATGCTGGGGTGATGAATACCTGTCATGGGTACACCCCATGCCTTGACACAACATCCATGATTATATTATGTGGAGCCCCACATTAGCACAGCAGGGACCCTGTGCTGAGTGTGTGCAGAACAGTGCTTACACACGTGCTCCCGACTGCCTCTGCTCCTCTACGCAACAGTTGGTTACTCTATGTTGTGGCAACAGCGGGCACTGTTTACCCCATTTGGTGTATGGCCTCTGACAATCAGCCGTGTACCTACCGATGTACCTGGGAACCTATACACACAGCACCACCATATGCTGATAGGCGCATGCACTCTTCAGGTGTTGACATTCCATGTTCCAATAGCTGTTGTGTGTACAATGTTTGAGGGCTGCCTATGTAGGATTCACACAGTGGGCCACCTATACATTACAATTTACAGGTGGTCGTGCTTGTATGCCATCCATTTTACTGTGTGTGCAGGTGGAGAGGTGTGTCAGTCCATAGGGGCTTACACTGTCAGAGTATGTGCTATACATTCCCTCTTTGCCAAGGCGTAGGCATATTGGGCATGCCTCCGTCTGCCTACTTGGGCTGGCACAGTGTGTTCATGGTCTGAATCCCTCTGTGCCTGTGATGGCCTTGGCAACTGTGGTGGGCTATGAGGGCCTTCACCATTTTGTCCCTGCTGCAGCTGTTTCCGCAGGATCATATTATGTAGCATGGCACATACTATGATGATGTGGGCACACGTGCCTGGAGAGTACTGCAAGGCTCCACCAGATGTGTCCAAGCACCGGAACCGTGATTTCAGCATCCCGAACACACACTCTATGATGATTCTGGTTTGTGCATGTGCCTCATTATGGTGTTCTTGCATGGGTGTGTGTGCATTTCTGATGGGAGTCATCATCCATGGCTCCAGTGCATAGCCAGCATCCCCCACAAAGTGGCCATGTGGGATGTCCCCCCTGACAAATACCTGATACAGCTGTGAGGCATGCCAGATATGGGAGTCATGGTAGCTTCCAGGGCTGCCAGCACACACATCCATGATAATGCCCTGGGCATTGCACATGACCTGGCAGTTGATAGAGTGGAATCCCTTGCGGTTTATGTAGTGCCTACCATGCTCACCAGGTGGTGACTTGATTTGTATGTGCATGCAGTCTATCGCACCCAGTACCTCCGGGTAGTGTGCCACATGGTGGAAGTGATGCATATTGCTGGCCAACTCCTCCTGAGTTCGGGGGAAGTATATATACTCATTGGCATGTGGTAACATGGCATCCAGGAACTGGTGTAGTACCCTGGATGCTGATGCCTGTGAGATCCCCAATATATCTCCAGTTGGCCTTTGAAAGGTACCTGTGGCTAGTATTCACATGCTTACACATACCTTTGTGTCCATTGGGATGGGTTCCCCTCTGTTATTTCTGGTTCTCAGGCGTGGCCGGCACAGCTCCACTATTTGCTGTAAGATGTCCCTGTCCACCCTGTAATGCTCTACTATCTCCAGATCATGTAGCCCTGGTAGGTTACCCTTGGTCTGAACACTCTTCTCCTCCTCCGGGGCCTGCGGTGGTTGTCGGCATCATCCTCCACAACATCGCCAGTCTCTAACACATGCTGATGAATCACAGCTATGGCAGCTCCCAACATGTACATTTTAAAAGTTCCCCATGTGTTTACACCTATGGTGCAGTGTTTGGGAATTCACAGGTGTGTGTAGGGTGCTTTCACACTTTATACTATTGTGCTGTGAACACCGATGATGTCATAGGGTGTGTATGTATGATCGTAGCTACAGGGTATCTTATGTGTTTTACTACCGGAACTACTATTGTGGTGCCTTTGGTATTGAATTACATTTGGCTGCCGTGGATTACCTCTTTTCCTTTCCTTTACATTTCTGCATGTTCCACCTACCATTTTCTGGCATGCATCCAGCAGCCTGCTTTCATTTGTACTTTCCTAGACCTGGCGTATCTTGCATAATGTGTGCTATTGCCGGTCTACTGTCGGTTTGCTTTGCTCTGCTATGACAGATCTCCTATCTTTGCAATCCAATGCCTACCCTCCTTTCTTTGCTTTCCAATGCCTTCCCTATCCAGTTTTGCAGGTTTCTGTGAGCAGACTTGACAGCTGCCGTCGATTGGCCGCCGTGAGTTGATTGGTGTTGATTGCTCATTAGTACGCCAATTACCCTACTTCGGCATTTCCTTCTTTTCTTCCCCGACCTTCCTGTTTGTGCTATTGTTCGTGCCGCGTGCATCCGCTTACTGGGTTTCAGGCACGTTTTCATCCCCGTACACATGCGCTTTTGGGCACTATGTGTGCTCTCAACTAAACTATTCTATACCTTCCTCCCCACCCCTGTCCTGCAGCTTTGCTTAGCAACGGACAGGTCAGATTTGCATTGCTCCAATGTGCTTGCTGCTACGGTGGCACACCCCTCTGCTGATGTCACGTATCTCCTCTGAGCCACTCCTCGGTGTTATAGTGCTGTGCAGTATGGTTCAAGCTTCATCCGGCGGGACATTTGCGATTCAGTATTATCTGCCTCATTTGCATGGCATTGACTACTAATTCATAGTTACTGCGCTGATCACTGTCGCAGGCCCTTAGCAACCCTTGCACCTTGGTTGTGGTGTTCCATGCCTACCATTGTGTATTATGGTATAAACCTGATTTGTATTACATTGCGATTTTATGATATTTTTATATATTTTCTTTATGTTCCAGTTTGCGCACACATGCCCTGCAGTTGTACTGTGCGTTACTGTGGACATGACATTAAATGTTGTTTTTTAGGTGTTGTGCATCTTTTCTTATGCCATTGGCTGTGTATTTAGCCATTGGCATATGTTAACTTTGTAATACATGAGTCTGGTCCACTTTCATAGCTCCGATGTTCTGTTTGGGAAAATGTAAACCATGTTTTTTGGTTTACATTTCTGTGGGCTTACGCTACACCTGCACCACTTCATGAATCACTATCTGCCTTCATTTGCATGGTGCGACACTGCACATGGGGTGATAAGCATACCTATGGCAGGGGCTGCGCAGTTCTGGTGTACGCTGGTAGTGCACATGGTATTGGATCGTACCTGAATCGCTCGATGGCCATATTTGGTGTTATTCCGCCTATGCTACGCCTGCGCCTGGCACAAGCTTCATGAATCCCAGGGAGAATGCAACACATTCTCATCTGTTTTCTCTTTCATCTTTCTCACAACACAGTCTACCCTTACTTGAACTTAAATACACATGAGTTGACCCACAGCTCATCTCTTCAGTAACTACATAACACAGTGTATGCCTAGACTGCACACACTCCTTAAATTATATCACATTTAGCATTTCTTGTCTGTACAGCAGATACCACTACATCTATTATGCTTTTCATTATCAGAAGATATTACTTCTCTTAGGTTCATAGGTTCATAGGTGTTTACTAGGCTAATGACCAGAAGGACCTTTCTAAGCCTAGCCATTATTCCCAAATTTCTAACAAGTTCTGCTACCCTTGATAAATGTAAGCAGGGACTTGGGAAATAAAACATTTATAAGCAGGGGCCTGAGAGATGAACCATTTATAGGCTGCCTGTGTCTATTAGAGGCATAAGTGCCAAACCATGGATGGAATTCCTGTTCCCCATACAGTTGTCCAAGTTACGCTTGAATTGGGTTAGGGAGGAACTCCGATTCACATGGATGTCGAGCTTGTTTCAGAGATGGGTTAGTCCCTGAGATACCTACCTATTTATATCATAGACAAGGTTTAAGTCTTTAGAGTGGGTAATTCTGGTGCTGTTTGTTTTGCAGATATACAGAAGGTCCATCAGGGTGGGGCCTGGCAATGCTTTGCCTGTCAGACATAGATCTCCTCTCAACATCCTGTAGGAGATGGAATACAGGGATAGGGCCTTCAGGTAGTTTGCAGAGGACATCTTACTTAAGCCCCACATTCTTTTAGTGAGAAAAAACAAGTAATTTCTGTGGTATCCCTGAAGTCTCAAAACAACCCACTAAACAAGTGTAGTGGGTTCAAAAACAAAATAGTGTAAGAAACTTCTCTGTGTGGAAGAATTTCAGTCCATATATCTCTAGTTAATCACTGTATATTAATCAGATCAGACAATAGTAGTAGAAGTAGCGAACTTAAACTCGTCTTAAGTCAAAACAAAATAAAAACAAAAAAATAATAATAAAAATAGAGAAGTTTCTTACACTGTTTTCTTTTAGTGAGAAACAAGCCTCTGTGGATGTTAATTGTTGGATATGCCTGGTTAGGCACATACCAAATGGGGCATTGTACTCAATGATAGATCTGATGAATGCCGAATACAGTGCAGCAATGACTTCCTTGGACCTAGATGTCATACCTTTGTTTATAACTTGCCCAACATAAGAAGATTTCTTCACTACTGTAGACACATGGTGGTCAAAGGCTAGATTATTGTTTATGTGTGTCCTCAAATCCCTGACTATTGAGTCAACTCTTAGGAGTGTGTTGTCAATATGATAGTTACTGAAGTATACTATTATGCATTTCTTGGAATTTACTATTAGTCCATGGCTCTAACACCAGTTGTTTGTTTGTATCAGCCCTTCCTGGAGAACATTTGTGTCAGTGGGTGATTCAGTGACAGCTCCTAATTTGCAATCCACTGCAAATTTAGTCAGCCAGAAGCCACTGACATTGGCCTTGACTTCAGAGAAGTAAATGCCACAAAGGAGCAGTCCCAGGGCCAATCCCTGAGGGACTCTACTTGTCACTGGCCTCTTTGTAGAGATGGAGATCCCAGTTCTAATTTCCCAGGTCCTGTCTGTGAGCTAGCTGGCCATCTACTGGGTGGCATAAGGGTTTGTACCTAACCTCTTCATTTTGTCAACAATGCCCAAGTGGGGAATTGTGTCAAATGCCTTGGCCAGGTTAAGGTAGGCAGTGTGAACCATTTTTCCCTCATCCATAGCCTTGGTGACCTTCTCAAAAACATCCACCAGGCATGACCTGCTTTTAAAGAAACCAAAAAACAAAGTGAATTGGGTCTGCCATCTGTAGATTTCCTATGTCATTATTGATTATTTCCATGATAATTCTTTCCATGGCTTTGCGTATGAGACTTTTCTTCATTCATGAGGCATGAAGCCTGTTTAGAGACTACAGTTAAATATCAGGTCCATAGGGCCTGATTGACCATTTTTCATTCTATTTAGAAGGTATCCTGGGATATTGTCTAGGCCCATTGAGTCTCTATTCTTGGCCTTAGACAGAGCATTAAGGCTCCGTTTCCTAGTGATAGCAAGGGGAGTTATATTTCATAGTATTTCCTGAGGGAAGTTGAGGGGAGAGAGGGGTAAAGTTGGAGTGGAATTTGTCAGCCCAATAGGTTTGCTATATATTATGGCTCAGTAAAGGTGACTCTATTAACAATAAGCTCTGCACACAATTGTGCATTGCCTCTGGTGTTGTGGATATAGCTAAAGAATGCTTTGTGGTTATCCTTGGCCTGGGAGACCAAATTTACCACAAATTTGTAAATTTGGCTTTGGTAGACTATGGGCCGGATTCACGATGGCTTGCATGGAGTCTAAGAGTAGTGTAAGACTCCATGCAGCCATCATGTCCGACGACCGATCCACGAACAGCCTGGGAAGCCCGAGTAAGATGGAGTGCACCGTGTAAGCGTGAGTGCACGTGTTTATGCCGGAGTAAGCATGTACAAGCCTGTTTAAAGACTTGTAAGCACGTTTGCGCTGGTGTGCATGCATTTTAACCAGAATAAGCAAGTTGTAGTCCATCTAAGCATGTGTGCGCGCATGTTAGCTGCTGTGTACGTGTTTGCCCTTGTATGCGCGTCGCTCCCCCCTGAGGAAACAGACAGGAAAAAGGAAGCACAACAAATTGTAGGAAGCTACCAGGGAACACTAGCAGAGCTAGCAGGTGAAAACAATCAGAATCAGGCAATTACACAGGCAGAACAGTAGCCCAGCCCAGCACTGAAAACTCTGCAAACAACAGTGCAGTATGTGTCTCTCAAGAAACACTGCAACACTGGAGTAAGCTACTAGAAGTGAAAACTGAAAATGCTTCACTCAGACAAAAAATTCTAGGGGCTGCCATAGCTGTTATAAGGCAACATATGCAACATGCTGAGGGTGGTGACAATGCAAATGCTGCTGGACAACCCACAGTGAGGAGACGGAGAAGATTGTACAGGCCCAGGGTCACCTACCAGGGGTTACATGAGCTGGAGATAGTGGAGCACTATAGAGTAGACAGAGACCTCCTGCAGCAAATTGTTGAGCTGTGCAGGCCATGCCTCACACACAGAACCAACAGAGGGGAACCCATCCCAGTGGAAACCAAGGTATGTGTTGGCCTAAGAATACTAGCAACAGGTACCTTCCAGAGATCAACTGGTGATATGATGGGGATATCACAGGCATCAGCATCCAGGGTACTGCACCAGTTCCTGGATGCCATGTCAGCACATGTCAGTGATCATGTATATTTCCCCAATTCCTGTGAGGTATTGGCCAGCAATATACATCTCTTCCAGCAAATAGCGGAATACCCTGAGGTAGTGGGTGCAATAGACTGCATGCATATATGCATCAAAGCACCAGCCGGTGAGCGGGGTAGGGCCTACATTAACTGCAAGGGCTTCCCCTCCATCAACTGCCAGGTTGTGTGTAATGCCCAGGGCATAATAATGAATGTGTGCGCTGGCTGCCCTGGAAGCTACCATGATTCCCATATCTGGCATCTGACGCAGCTGTACCAGACATTTGCCAATGGGGACATCCCACATGGTCACCTATTGGGGGATGCTGGCTATGCACTGGAGCCGTGGCTGATGACACCCATCAGAAACGCACACACACCTGAACAGGAACGCCATAATGAGGCACACGCACAAACACATAATGTAATAGAGCGTGTGTTTGGGCTGCTCAAGTCACGGTTCCGGTGCCTGGACACATCTGGTGGAGCCTTGCAGTACTCACCAACTACATGTACCCAAATTGTCATGGTATGTGCTATGTTACATAATATGATTCTGCAAAAACAGCTGCAACAGGACCAGCATAGGCCTGGCCCAAACAGCCCCCCACCATTGCCAAGGCCATCACAGGCAGAGCGTGACTCGGAGGAGGAACAACCTGAGCCTTCCCCAGTAGGCAGAAGGAGGCATGCCCAGTATGCCTTGGCCTTGGCAAAGAGGCAACGCATAGCACATACACTGGCTCAGTAGGAACCCTGGAATTGATACCTCTCTCTGACTCACACATATAGTAAAAGGGATGCCTAAGTTGACACAACCTGCTTTCAAACATGTACAGGGAGTGTAGTATGTGCATCCAACATAGGCAGCCCTGCAGCACCACCTGAGGTATGATTGCCATGTGTTAAGCAATGTAACACCATGTAGTATATGCAAACTGGATGACCCATGAGTAACATCCTACCCTCACCAAGCATGATGCCACAATATGAAGACAAGATGATCAATTACAACAATTGGCTTAAGTATTGTTGTTAGTCAAAGGGGATCCAATGCCTGTCAGCCTGGGATGACATGCTGACCAAGACACGATGCTCCGCTAGGGATGGCTTGCACCTATCACCCCTGGCCTTTTGGATACTGGCAAAGGCTGTTGTCACCCCCATAGTGCCTTGAATAGGTAAGGCTCAAAACACAAACCCACCTCCATAGGTATCACAAGGGATATGAAACTAGAAGTAATGCTACCCAATGCCAGAAGTCTAAACTGCAAGATGCATGCAGTCCAAACTCTCCTCAGCATGGAGAATGTTGATATCTGTGCAGTAACAGAAACCTGGTTCAACGCTCCCAAGAGCACCCCAGCACTACCAGGTTACACCTCATACCATGCTTTACAGCCCCAAAACATGGAACAAACCACAAAAGGAGGGTGAGTATCAATAATTGTGAAGGATACCCACACCCCCAGGTTGGTACCACAGCATGAAGCAGCACAGACTATCCATGTGCAAGTAACAGTGGCTAAAACTGCCTCCCAGTTCGTAGCCTGCTACAGACCACCCTCCTAAATCCAGGAACCCCACTTGGCCTACTTGAGAACACATGAAAATATGAAGGTCTCACCAAACAACATTATATTGGGTGACTGCAACTACCCAAACATAGACTGGGAGCATTATTCTAGCACCAACACCCTAGGCCAAAGGTTCCTAGACTTCATAAACCGAAATGCTATGGAACAACTTGTCACCACTCCCACAAGAGGGGTAAACATACTGGACCTGATAATCACCAACATGGGGACTCTATGGCCAAGATGAGAAGTGTATCCCTCACTGGTAAGATCAGACCATACAGTAATCTCACTGGATATTCACATCCTGATCCCAGTCCCTGTCCAGAAAACCACAGTGAAAAACATGTGTAAAGCAAATTATGCACTCCTCCAAAATGAGGTGGAATCCATTAAAGCCCTTGTGCCTGTGGAAAATATGGCCCAGACCTCAGAACCCTTTATGAATACATTCTATGAACACCTTCAGGAATGCATGGACTATGCAATCCCAAATAAAATCAAGACCCAATACTCCAAAGGCTGTCATCCTGTCTGGTGGACCCCAGCCATTAACAAACCATGCAAGAGAAGGAGGAAGCTACTACATGATAGAGCAAAACCCAAAAAGGGAAGGCATCACTGATCAGTATTATGACAAATAACTATGGCCACACATAAAATCCTCTAAGGCCAGCTACGAGATAAAAATTGTACAGGACACTAAGGATAATCACAAGGCTTTCTTTACTGATGGTAGGAACCTGGATGGGAATTCCAAGATATGCTCAGAATTAGTCCAAAATGACAAACAATACACCAAACCCACAGACATTGCAAACATCCGACCTGACAGATTCAGTGTGCAAACTCCCCCCCCCCACCAAAAGGCCAAATATCTATCCCAGCAGAGTGCTGGCCCCCTGACATCATAGATGCTCAGGTAACAGCCAGCGTCCCTAAAACAAAACACACAGCATCAGTGGGACCAGATGGTGTCCCGAGCTGCATCCAACATGAAGTCCAAGAAGAACTGAACACCAAATAAAACCACTGCTCAATCTCATCCTTACCACAGGATATGTACCCAAACAGCAGTGTACAGCAACAGTGGTCCCTCTCCACAAAGGTGGTGCCTGAATGGATCATGCAAACTATCACCCCAGAATCCTGACTAGCATGGTCTGTAAAGCTATAGGAAGGATCATCATGGACCTCAGAAATAAAGATATTGGGGACCTACAGACACTGGACCCTACCCAGTGTGGCTTACTTAAGGGCAGATCCTGACCCTTAAACCTGGTTGAGTCATTTGAAACAGTCACCAAGGCCATTGATGAGGGGAAGGTGGTCGACACAGCCTACCTGGACCTTGCAAAAGCCTTCCATACAATACCCCACGTGGGCATTATAGATAAGCTCACCAGCTTAAATATAAACCCCTATGTCACTAGATGGGTTGCAAACTGGCTCAAGGACAGAACTGACATGGTCAGAAATGCTGGAGCCATGTCTGAGTCCAAACCAGCTACAACTGGCATCCCACAAGACTCAGTCCTCGGACCCCCTTGTTTGGTATATAATTCTCAGAGGTACAGGCCAACATGGAAGGACCGTGTCCGAACAAGTTTGCAGATGACTACAAACTGGCCGCCATATCTTACCCTCCAGCTGACACTAGCATCCTACAAAAGGGCCTCATAGAAACAGACAACTGGTGCCACAGCCATGTCATCAAGCTAAACACAAAAAAGTGTATAGTCATCCCCTTTGAAAAACAGTAAGTGGCCACCAATTACCACATAGGTGGCAACCCATTACATACAGAAGAAGTAATAAGAGACCTGGGGACACAAGTTGATAGAAATCTCGCATTTGACAACCATGTGGCTGTAGTGGTTATAAAAACATTTCATATACCCACCTAATTATGAAGGTAATCCCATCTATATCAGGGGAGGTCATCGTGCCTCTTCAGTCATCCTTCATCAGGCTCACAATTGAGTACAATGCCCCTTGTGGGATGTACCTTAGCAGACACCTCCAGCAACTGGAAAGACCCCAAATCTGCCTGATTAAACAAACTGCAGCTACACACAGTGGCATACTGCCTGCCCAGAGGCGATCTGTGCCTGATGTATAAAGCCATGTCCAACCTGGAATCAATGCACATGCTGCACCTTGTAAAATCTGAATCCCATTGAGCTATGCACATGAGAGACCTGAACCTCAGCACTGCAATAAATAGGACATGCTGTAGTAATTGATCCATAACCCAGAAGCTCCCTCCACTCTTGAGTAAATTCACAGTCCAGGTTAGCCAGAGAGTCCCTCATTGACTCTCTTCAAGAGGACTCTTGATGAGTGGATGGCAGATGGTAGGTTTACCCTGGGTGTCACTTTATGTCACAGTTAGACAGAGGCACAATATACTAACCTTGAAAAATGTCATGGCAAACTCCAGTTAAAATGTGTGTTGAAGGACAAACCCACTCTGACTAGGATTAGAAATGCCCTAGGGCACATAGCCTAGTGTTTCTCAATGTTCACCCAAGTTGCGGAATACACTAGTAATGTTGGACAAGCCTGGTTTAAGTAGGCTATAGCTGAACAAAATGCAACATGGTCATACCTTAGTCTGGTGTGCACAGTATGAATATATAAAGCAGTGATGGGACTCAAACCCAGGATACTGTGCACCAGAGTGAAAGGACTGAGCCACTACACTATTTGTTTGGTCAGTATGAATGAATGTTGACAAGTGTATGCAAACTGTCCCATGGAAACCCTGCAGGCACAGCATAATCCCTGTTGGGTTCAGACACAAAGCAGTTGGGCAGTAAGAACACAACATGACTTCCAACACACACACTATAAATGACAACTATCGTTCAAGTTCACACACAACCACAAATGTAGTGGACCTCAGATCTCAACATATGGAAAGGTTACACTGGGCATGCTCACACACTTAGGCCATGTCTCAGTATAGCAGTCGGACACACATATCTGGCATTTGTATGTGTTAAGCTAGGAACCTCCCACAATACAGCAATCTGCCCAGTGCACACAGTTAAATGACAACAGAGACATAAGTAATATACTGGACCCTGCCATGATCAAACACCTTCCACAGATACACAAGTTGTTCATAGAAAAAGGGAAAGCTATGGCAATAAAGACCCGCAAACAGTTTATCAGCAACAAATATTGTGCATCCCAAACATAAACATATGGGTGCAGAGGTCGATACTAGGCTGTTTGCCCTAGGGAATACATAAGCCTAGCCAGAGTGTATTTGGCGTCTGCCTCCTCAGTACAGTAGCCTACTGTGCCTCTGTAAAGTAGGTCACAGAAGGCACCGTTTAAGGCTAGTTTGCTGTGCCTCCAACAAGCAGGGACACAGTGGAGATCCCAGGGGTTGAATTTGCAATGTCACATCCATGTGGCTTGAGTTTGCTGGAAGAGGGCTGGTGAGGGTCTATGTCTAACATTAATTGGGATTCAATTCCAGACTGAGGGGGAGCTTTATCTGTAGTGTCTGGACAATTTCACTGTCAAAACTTGCAAGTGATGATTTTGAGGGATTGAAGTGTCCTGCCAATACTGTTCAGAGATGTCCTCCCTCTGTGGGATATTGCTCTGTTATGTATTAGCTCACTCCTTCTGTTGTACAGCTTATATATGGCTGGTGTCAACCAGACAGATCTCCTGTTGTGGAGGAGTCTTGGTTTTATTTGGGATAGCATGATCAATGAAAACCTGCAGGTGCTCATAGAATGCATTAGTAAAGGATTCTGCAGATTGGGCTGTATAATCCTCCAGCACAGGGCCTTTGATGTATTCCACCCAAGTCTTCACAAGTGCAAAGTCTGCTTTTGAGAAATACTTTGTTAGCAGTGATTTCCTTGCCTGGGGATGGGGATCGGATATGGACATCCAGGGAAAGTTGGTTATGGTCATATCTTCAATGGTAGTCTACCTCTGGTGTGGAACATAGAGTCCCCATGTTGGTGATGATCTGGTCCAATATGTATTCCCCCTTGTGGCTGTGGTGACTGGTTCTGCCATACCATATGGATTCACAAATTGTAGTGGCTGTAGGGTGATGTTGTTGAGACCTGAGTAGTTCCCCCAGTCAATATTCCTGTTCCTGAAGTTAACCACTGTAATGGCGTATGTGAACACCTTCATATCCCACACTGTTCCCAGGGAAGCCAAGTGTGGTTCCTGGATATGGGAGGGGGTGGTCTGAACTACACACCAAACCAAAAGGCAGTTTTGCACAATGGTAGTTGTATATGTATGGCCTGTCTTGCTTAGTGCAGTGGTAACAACCCAGAGGTGTGTGTATCTGTGATGTATATAGGTTCATAGGTTCATAGGTTCATACTAGGCTATCTGCCCTAGGGCATTTATAAGCCTAGCCAGAGTGTGTGTGGCTTTCGCCACCCCTTGGAATGAGAATACTATGCCCATTTAGGGTTTAGTTTACTGTGCCTCTGTCTAGTAGTGACACAGAGATGACCTCCGGGGTAAACCTACGAACTCCCATCTACTCGTCAAGATTTCTCTTGAAGAGAGTCAGCGAGGGGCTCTGCCTAATATGGACTGGGATTCTGTTCCAGAGTGTAGGGAGCCTCTGGGTTATGAATCTGTCCCTCCAGCACGTCATTTCTGTGTTGAGGTTCAAATCTCTCACTCTCGTGGCTCTGTTGGATTTGGATTTTCTGAGGTGGAGCATGTCCATTAATACCAGATTGGACATGGCCTTGTATGTCAGGCATAGATTGCCTCTGAGTAGGCGGTATGCGACTGAATAGAGCTGGAGTTTCTTCAGCCGGGCAGCATATGACATATGTTTGAGACCCTTGATCATCTTGGTGAGGTACTTATGGGGTCTTTCTAACTGCTGCAGGTGTTGGGTAAGGTACATCCCAAATGGGGCATTGTACTCAACTATGGGCCTGATAAGGGAAGGGTATAGGGGCACGGTGATCTCTCTTGATCTAGATGTGAATCCTTTCATGATAAGGAGGGTAATATAGAAGGTCTTCCTAACCACCTTGGCAATGTGAGTGTCAAATGAGAGGTTACTGTCAACTTGGGTCCCTAGGTCCCTGATTACTTCTTCCGTACTTAATGGATTACCACCTATGTGGTAATTTGTGGGTACTTTGTTTTTCCCAAAGGGTATGACTATACAGTTTTTGGCATTCAGTTTAAGGTCATGGCTCTGGCACCAGTTATCTGTTTCTACGAGGCCTTTCTGAAGGATGCTTGTGTCCGCTGGAGTATCAATTATGGCGCCCAGTTTGCAGTCATCTGCGAACTTTGTCAGCCGCAATCCTCCTGTTTTCTTGCATCTTGGTAAAATAAATGCCGAACAAGAGGGGTCCCAGGACTGAGCCCTGTGAGACACCGCTTGCCACTGGCTTAGAGTCTGACATGGCTCCAGCAATTCTGACCTTGTGGGTTCTGTCCTTGAGCTTGTTTGCAACCCATCTTATGACATATGGGTTTACATTTAAGCTGGTGAGCTTGTCTCTGATGCCCGAGTGGGGTATTGTGTCGAAGGCTTTTGCAAGATCAAGGTAGGCTGTGTGAACTGCCTTACCCTCATCAATGGCCTTAGTGACTGTTTCAAAAAAGTCAACCAGGTTCAAAAGGCAGGATCTGCCCTTGACAAAGCCGAATTGTGTAGGATCCAGTATCTGAAGGTCCTAAATGTTTTTGTTTATGAGTTCCATAATGATCCTCTCCATAGCTTTGCAGACCAGGCTCGTCAAGCTTATGGGGTGGTAATTTCCAGGGTCCATAGAAGCACCTCCTTTGTGGAGTGGGACCACTGTTGCTGTACACCATTCTTTGGGTACGTATACTGTATTAAGGCTAAGATTAAACAGCAGCCTTATGTGCGGGTTTAGTTCCTCTTGGAGTTCATGTAGCACGCAACCCGGGACAATGTCTGGTCCCATTGATGTTGTGTTTTTAGCTTTGGAGAGGGCGGCTCTCACCTGGGCATCTGTGATGTCAGGGAGGCTACACTCTGCTGTGATAGATATTTCTCCTTTGGGGGGGGGTTTGCACTGAACCAGTCTGCCAGTATGTTGGCAATGTCTGTGTGTTCAGTGTATTTTTTGTCATTTTGGACTAACTCTGAGCATATCTGGGAGTTTCCACCCAGGTTTCTAACATAACTAAAAAAGGCCTTGTGATTATCTTTAGTGTCTTTTGCATTCTTTCTCTCAAAGTTGGCCTTGGATGATTTTATGAGTGATCGTAGTTTTTTGCTAGTACTGATCAGAGATGCCTTCCCTTTTGGGGATTTTGCTCTGTCATGTAGTAGCTTCCTCCTCCTGTTGTAAAGCTTGTTAATGGCTGGGGTCCACCAGACAGGACGCCTGCCTTTGGGGGAATGGGTCTTGGTTTTATTTGGGATTGCATGATCCATGCATTCTTGAAGGTGTCTGTAGAAAGCATTTATAAAGGATTCAGCGGTGTGGGCTGTGGTTTCCACTGGCCCAGGGGCCTTGAAGGAAACCACTTCAGTCTTAAGAAGTGTGAAGTCAGCTTTTGAGAAATTCTTCACTGTGGTCTTTTGTGCTGGGGGTGGGGGCGGGATGTGGATTTCCAGTGAGATTCATTTATGGTCTGATCTCACCAATGAGGGGTATACTTCCAGTGTGGAGTATTGTGTCCCCATGTTCATGATGATCAGGTCTAGTATATTATCTCCTCTTGTGGGAGTGGTGACTAGTTGTTCCATCGCATTTGAGTTTATAAATTCTAGGAACCTTTGGGCTAGGGTGTTGGGGCTTGAGTAATGCTCCCAGTCTATGTTTGGGTAGTTGAAGTCTCCCAATATGATGGTATTTGGAGAGACATTCATACTCTCCAGTGTCTTCAGGAAGGCTGAGTGGGGTTCCTGAGTTTGAGAGGGTGGTCTGTAGCATGCTACAAACTGTAGGGCAGTTTTGCCTATTGTTAGTTGCACATGGATGGTCTCCAATGCTTTGTGCATTGCCACTAACCTGGAGGTGTGGGTATCTTTGATGAATATGGATACTCCCCCTCCTTTTGTGGTTCGGTCCAAGTTTTGGGGCCGAAAAGCATGATATGAGGTATAACCTGGTTGTGCTGGGGTGTTCTCAGGAGCCTTGAACCAGGTTTCAGTCGCTGCACAGACATCGATGTTCTACGTACTGAGGAGGGCTTTGAGATAGTGCATCTTGAGGTTTACACTTCTGGCATTGAGCAGCATTACCCTTACTTTATTTCCACTTGTGTTTTCTAGGGAGGTGGGTTTGTCTTTTGAGCCTTGCCTAAAAAAGGCACTATGGGGATGGCAAGAGCCTTGGCCAATATCCGGAAGCCCAGATAGGGGTGACAGGTGCAAGCCGTCCCTTGCAAAGCAGCGTGGCTTGTCAAGTATGTCATACCAAGCAGATAGACATTGGATCCCCTTAGAATTACACCAGTAATTCAGCCAATTGTTAAAGCTGATCATTTTGTCTTTGTACTGTGACATCATTCTTGGTGAGGGTAAGATGCTGCTCAGGGTCAGGGTCATACCGGCCTGGGCTACATAATCAGAGAACTCCTCTATGTCTCTTTTCATGTTGTCCAGGGAGGTACGTGTCAGGTCATTCACACTGGCATGGACAATGACTGAGTCATATTTGTACTTGCTTTGGAGTGACCTGAGTGCTTGTATTATGTGGTGGATTCTAGCGCCCGACAGGCAGCTTACTGTAACCTTTTCCTTGTTCAGTCTGGTGAGCGGGATGTCAGTGTGTCTGACTATGGAGTCACCTATTACAAGTGTAGCAGGCATGTTGTTTGGCCTTAAGGGCTGTGACTGTTTGGCACACTGACTTTGTGAACTATGTGTTGCATGTGCTATGTTTTGAGGTAGTGGTTGCTTGGATGTCTGCTTTGGAGGCCTCTGTTGTTTTGGTAGATTTTTAATTAGAGCCTCTGAGTATGTTGTTGTGTGTTTATGTGTTTGGTTTGCAGTTGTGATACGTCTATGTGAGACTGGGTTTGTGGTGTGTGTGGTTACCTTCTCCTCCTGACTGGTTTTGCCAGTACTGAGTCGAAAGAGCTCAGCCTCCAGTTTGGCTATATAGTTGCATCTCTCACATATATTTGTATTTGTTGGGAGGAGGAGAGGGTTGTCTGTGTACATGAGGCAGTTGTAACATTGCCTCAAGATTCCCAGATTCACCAGCTGAACTGGAGAGGATGCCAGTAATTGACCCTTCGACATGCTAGAATAGTGTAAGGGATTGCTGTGTAACTGAGTCAGAAAGGACCTATAGGAAAATGGGTACTCAAGGGGATTGTAGGTGGATGTAGTGCTTTCTTTTTGTTTAAGAGTGCTTTACCTGTGTAAACATGCTTTAGGAGCAAGATCTGGGCTTTTCAGATAGAGAATAGACTGTTTAGATTGAAAGTAGAGCAGTTCTAAGGGAAAAACTGAAGAGCATATGGATATGGATTCACTCCCTGGTTGTTTTGTGTGTTACAAGTCCTGTGTTCATGAAGCATGGTATAAAACATAACCAGGCAGTGCTGATGTGCATATATGACCCTGAACTAGGCGTCTGTTAATGCATATATATTGTTATCCCCCATACTGAGGGATAGTAATAGATGTACATACCTCTTTGTAAAAACTGATGTCAGCACCCTATAAATACTGCAGGAGAAGAAAAGCCACCCAGTAATGTAAATAGCGTGCTGCGCTAATGCATCTTTCTCAAATGTCATAACTTAGTTATGCAGGGGTTTGAATCCTGCAAATACTCAGTGTGTGTGGTGGGGGGGCAGGGGGTGTGCATGTATACCATTCTCTCTGAAAGAAACGTCCCTTTTTACAACTGGAATAACACACTACATGATGTACATTCCTCTTTGTAAAGACTGATGATGTCAGAACCCTATAAGTACAGCAGGAGAAGAGAAACCACTCAGTAATGCGAATAGTGTGCTGTGCTAATGTGTCTCTTGCAAGTGTCATAACATAGTTATGTAGGGGTTCGAAATGTCCCTTTTGAAAACTGGAATAACACACTACATGATGTACATTCCTCAGTGTGTGTGGTGGGGGGGCAGGGGGTGTGCATGTATACCATTCTCTTTGAAAGAAATGTCCCTTTTGACAATTGGAATAACACACTATATGATGTACATTCCCCTTTGTAAAGACTGATGATGTCAGCACCCTATAAGTACAGCAGGTGAAAGAAAACCACCCAGTAATGTGAATAGTGCACTATGCTAATGTGTCTTTCTCCAGTGCCATAACATAGGTAGGGGTTTGAATCTTACAAATGCTCTGTGTGCTGGGGGGTGGGTGTTTGCAATTTACTTTGAAAGAAATGTCCCTTTTGACAACTGGAATAACACACTCCATGATGTACATTCCTCTTTGTAAAGACTGATGATGTCAGCACCCTATAAGTACAGCAGGAGAAGAGAAACCACCCAGTAATGTGAATAGTGCGCTGTGCTAATGTGTCTCTTGCAAGTGTCATAACATAGTTATGTAGGGGTTCGAAATGTCCCTTTTGAAAACTGGAATAACACACTACATGATGTACATTCCTCAGTGTGTGTGGTGGGGGGGGGGCAGGGGGTGTGCATGTATACCATTCTCTTTGAAAGAAATGTCCCTTTTGACAATTGGAATAACACACTATATGATGTACATTCCCCTTTGTAAAGACTGATGATGTCAGCACCCTATAAGTACAGCAGGTGAAGGAAAACCACCCAGTAATGTGAATAGTGCGCTATGCTAATGCGTCTTTCTCCGGTGCCATAACATAGGTAGGGGTCTGAATCTTGCAAATGCTCTGTGTGTGTGTGTATGCAATTTACTTTGAAAGAAATGTCCCTTTTGACAACTGGAATAATACTCTCCATGATGTACATTCCTCTTTGTAAAAACTGATGATGTCAGCACCCTATAAGTATAGCAGGAGAAGAGAAACCACCCAGTAAGGTGAATAGCGCGCTGTGGTAATGTGTCTCTCGCAAGTGTCATAACATAGTTAGGTAGGGGTTTGAAATGTCCCTTTTGACAACTGGAATAACACACTACATGATGTACATTCCTCTTTGTAAAGACTGATGATGTCAGCACCCTATAAGTACAGCAGGAGAAGGGAAACCACCCAGTAATGCAAATAGCGCACTGTGCTAAGGCATCTCTCGCAAGTGTCATGACATAGTTAGAAAAAGGTTTGAAACCTGCAAATAGTCTGTGTGTGTATATTGGGGGAGCAGGATGTGTGCAATTTACTTTGAAAGAAACGTCCCTTTTGACAACTGGAATAACACACTACATGATGTACATTCCTCTTTGTAAAGACTGATGATGTCAGAACCCTATAAGTACAGCAGGAGAAGGGAGTCACCCAGTAATGCAAATAGCGTGCTGTGCTAATGCATCTCTTGCAAGTGTCATAACAAAGTTAGGTAGGGGTTTGAAATGTCCCTTTTGACAACTGGAATAACACACTACATGATGTACATTCCTCTTTGTAAAGACTGATGATGTCAGCACCCTATAAGTACAGCTGGAGAAGGGAAACCACCCAGTAATGGGAATATCGCGCTGCGCTAATGCGTCTTTATCAAGTGTCATAACATAGTTTGGTAGGGGTTTGAATCCTACAAAAGCCATGTGTGTGTTTGTCAATGTGTGGTGGGTTTTGCTTTTATTATTGTATGACATATAATTATAACAGTAATCGCAATGCACACATCAGGTATGTGTGTGCTACATACAGATATGTACCTGTGACCTTCAATAGTTCCTATGTGTGAAGCCCGCCTCATGAATACAGTTGTTACCTGTGCTAGCATGTCCTGCAGATTCCTGGACTGTATGCCATACATGTATGTTGTTGACAATGCAGGCTACTGCAGTGATCTATGTCCTAGGCCAACTGGGTGACACACACTCATGAAAGCTGTGATATATTAATGTGGGTGAGGGCTCATGTCTGGAGTATATGTCACACATGTTATAACACAGCAAAGTCTGTGAGTAATGGACATCCAGTGTAGGTGTATGGCAACTGTTGCTGATATGCATAAAGACACCTTCTTGCTTAGGCGATACACCAGAGGACTGCACAATACCTTTGGAAATGTGAATATCACAGGATAGACAAGAAAACACTTGTCCATATGTACACACCATTACCCGTTCTACATGATGGGTGCTGCCACCTACATGGTACTACTAGAATACTATGTTAAGTACATGCTGATGACAAAGTTACAGTTGCGTTACAGTAATAGAGCATGGCTTGGACAACAGGTATCTATCTGTATGATACCCTTCTGGTGGTCATGTGTGTCATGTGCAGACTGCATTGTAGGCCACTGTATACATTTCCAGTCGTTGATGAACATATCGCTAGTGTGTTGGCATGTACGTGAGACTGCTATATGCTAAACAGTATTCTTCCCAGGGATGTGTGAGGCTCAGTAAGAATGGCTACTGGTATAGTGTAGTACTGCAGGGATATCACTGACACTGGGTTTCCTACATCTGTGTATCAGTTGAAGATACATCATGTAATAGGTTCATAGGTTTATACTAGGCTATCTGCCCTAGGGCAGTTATAAGCCTAGCAAGACTGTGTTTGTTTTTTGCCACCCATTTTAAATGTATTTTCATATGGCCTTTTTCGAGGTTAGTATACTCAGCCTCTGTGTAACAGTGACACAGAAGTGAAACCTGGGGTAAACCTACAATCTCCCATCCACTCAGCAACAGTCCTCTTGCAGAGAGTCATTAAGGGACTCTGCCTAACCTGGACTGTGATTTTATTCCAGAGTGAAGGGAGCCTCTGGGTTATGAACCTGTCCCTCTAGCATGTCCTGTTTATGTACGTGCTGAGGTGCAAGTGTCACGAGCGCATAGCTCCATGGAAATTGGATTTTCTGAGGTGCAGCATGTCCATTAATTCCAGGTTGGACATGGTTCTATATGTCAGGCATCTGTTGGAGCCTTTTGATCCCCTTGGTGAGGTACTTTTGTGGACTTTCCAGTTGCTGCAGGTCACGTCTCTGGTAAGGTACACCACAAAAGGGGCATGGTACTCAATTATGGACCTGATGAGGGATGACTGAAGAGGCACGATGACCTCCCGTGATCTAGCTGTGAATCCCTTCATGATTAGGTGGCCTATATAAACTGTCTGTGTAACCACTACAACCATGTGGTTGTCAAATGAGAGTTTGTTATCAACTCGGGTCCCCAGGTCCCTAATCATGTGTACAGTACTTAATGGCTTACCACCTATGTGTTAATTTGTGGGCACTTTGTTCTTACCAAAGGGGATGACTATACACTTTTTGGCGTTTAGCTTGAAGCCATGGCTCTGGTACCAGTTGTCTGTTTCTATGAGGCCCTTTTGTAGGATGCTTCTGTTGGCTGGTGAGTTGATTATGGAGCCCAGTTTGCAGTCATCTGCGAACCTGCTCAGCCACAGTCCATCTGTGCTGGCCTGTACCTCTGAGAAATATATACCAAACAAGAGAGGTCCCAGGACTGAACTCTGTGGGACGCCACTTGTAACAGGTTTGGAGTGTGACATGGCTCCAGCAATTTTGACCATGTGTGTTCTGTCCATGAGCCAGTTTGCAATCCATCTAGCGACATAGGGGTTTATAGTTATGCTGGTGAGCGTCTCTATAATGCATGAGTGGAGTATTGTATCGAAGGCTTTTGCGAGGTCCAGGTAGGCTGTGTTGAACACCTTCCCCTCGTCACTGGCCTTGGTGACTGTTTCAAAGACATCAACCAGGTTTAAGAGGCAGGATGTGCCCTCAACAAAGCCGAACTGGGTAGGATCCAGTGTCTGTAGGTCCCCAATAGCTTTATTTATGAGGTCTATGATGATCATTTCCATAGCTTTGCAGACCAAGCTAGTCAGGCATATGGGGTGATAGTTTCCAGGATACGTTGAGGCACCACCTTTGTGGAGAGGGATCACTGTTGCTGTACGCCACTCCTTGGGTACATATCCTGTAGTAAGGCTGGGATTGAACAGTAGTTTTATGTTTGTGTTTAGTTCTTCTTGGAGTTCATATAGGATGCAGCCTGGGACACTGTCTGCTCCCATTGATGCTGTGTTTTTGCTTTGGAGAGGGCCACTGAGCATCTGAGATGTCAGAGGGGCATCACTCTGCTGGGATATATATTTGCCCTTGTGGTGGGGAGGGGGATGAGATGTTTGTGCTGAACCTGTCAGCAATGATGTTGGCAATGTATGTGGCTTAGGTGTATTCTTTGTCATTTAGGACAACTTCTGAGCATATCTGGGAATTCCCACCCAGATTGCTAACATAAGTAAAGAAAGCCTTGTGATTATCCTTAGTGTCTTGTGCAATATTTCTCTTGAAGCTGGCCTTAGACGATTTTATGAGTGCCTGTAATGTTTTCAAAATACTGATCAGAGATGCCTTCCCTTTGTGGGATATTGCTCGATCATGTAGTAGCTTCCTCCTTCTGTTGTTTTCTATTATGTGGCTGGGGTCCACCAGAAAGGACGCCTGTCTTTGGAGGATTGGGTCATGGTTATATTTGGAATTGCATCATCTGTGCATTGCTGAAGGTGTTCATAGAATGCGTTTATAAAGGATTCAGCAATGTGGGCCGTATTTTCCACAGGCCCGGGGGCTTTGAAGGATTCCACCTCTGTCTCGGTTTTGAGGTGTGTGGAATTTGCTTTAGATAACTTTTTCACTGTGGTTTTCTAGGCATGGGCTGGGGTTAGTATGTGAATATACAGTGAGATTACTCTATGGTCTGATCTTACCAGTGAGGGATACACTTCTGGTCTGGAGCATAGAGTCCCCATGTTGGTGATGATCACGTGCAGTATGTTTTCCCCTCTTGTAGGAGTGGTAACAAGTTGTTCCATAGCATTTGAGTTTATGAATTCTAGGAACCTTTGGCCTAGGGTGTTGTAGCTACAGTAATGCTCCCAGTCTATGTGTGGGTAGATGAAGTTGCCAAATATAATGTTGTTTATAGACACCTTCATATTAACATGTGTTCTTTAGTAGGCCAAGTGGGTTACCTGGGTTTAGGAGGGTGGTCTGTAGCAGGCTATGAACTGGAAGGCAGTTTTACCCACTGTCAGTTGCACTTGGATAGTCTGTGATGCTTCATGCTGTGGCACCAACCTGGGGGTGTAGGTATCCTTGACATCTATTGATACTCACCCTCCTTTCATAGTTAGTTCCATGTTTTGGGGCTGTAAAGCATGGTATGAGGTGTAACCTGGTAGTGCTAGGGTGCTCTTGGGAGCCTTGAACCAGGTTTCTGTTACTGCACAGAACATTCTCCGTGCTGAGTAGAGTTTGGACTGCATGCATCTTGCGGTTTAGATGTCTGGCATTGAGTATCATTACTTCCAGTTTCTTATCCCCTGTGATACCTATGTAGGTGGGTTTGTGTTTTCAGCCTTACCACCAGAATGCAAACATGTGCAGACATTACACTTTTGGAATTAACACTGGTGTATAAAAAAACTACAATGACAATCATACTGTTAATGCTTCAGGCATGCTGGGATATACCCACATTGATATCATTACACTGTACTGTAACCAACATGATAATGTTACTACAGTGCTATGTAGTCACCCTGTGCATCAGCACCATGCTATCCTGTTCCTGCATCGATGTTACAGATTGCAGGAGGTGGCACAGTTTCATCATATGCACAGGGTGTGTACTTGGTATGCCAGAGTCTGCCATTGACACCTCCAATCAACATGTATGTATGTGTGTGTGTTAGTGAGGGACAACAGTACAAAATGGGGCAATGTTGATGCGGTTTGTGTGTGTATGTGTTAGCCCTAGGTGTTAGCATTATGCATGTGTGTATGCATGCACATAGTTCCACCACATGGCTGCCATATATGGGTGTTTGTGGACAGCCACAAACTGTACCTGCCAGGTCATACAGATCACTGTCTCTGGCCACGGACATGGTACCTGTGCCTGGCAGGGGTGCTACGGACAGTATCAGGTACTAAGCCAGACTGGGTACTGTCATCAGAAGCAGTTGGTTGATGACTGCACACATGCCCTGCTGGGACTGTCCAGAGCCATGTGCACGTGGTCTTCTAGGATGGTCTGATGACAGCACAGACCCAGCATTGCTGGGGCTGGTACTGACACTATGGGAGCGGCTGCGGGTTTGTTGTCGTCCGCGACGACTGCCAGCTGATGATGTGCTGACATACATCCACGTTGACGCCTCAAACGTCCTGCATTGCCCTGGCTCATGGACATGTAGTTGTGGATCAGATCTAATGTGTCTCCCCAACGTCTGTCAATGACCTCGCCGACAGTACGGATGGCAGCCGTAACGTCACGCATAGTGTCATTCATAGCAGTGCGATGTGCTCTAAGCTCCCTCAGACCCTGTCTGGTGTACCGTTCCATATGTGCCTGTGCCTGCATTACAGCCCGGAACATAGCTGAGGTTTAATGACCTCTGTGGGCATGTCTGACAGGGGCAGTACGACCATGGATGCTCCCACGAGAACCCCTGACCATCTGCCTGTGTGGTACCATGTCAGGACTCTGGCCATGGCTGCTGTGAGGGGATGCATGTGCCACTGATACCACATTACCCTGGTCAATGCCCACTGTATGCTGTCCCTTAGCTAAGGGCATTGGTGACAATGGATGTATTGGCAGGATGACTGTGCACATTGATGGGGTTGACTGCTGTGTACTGTCGATTGGCTGACCAACAACAGACACTGTCACACCTCCCTGTGCCATTACACATGTATCATCATTATCACTATCCCAGCAGTGGCTTCAGGTTCCCTGCTGCACTCCAACAGAGCAACACCAGAACCTGTGAGAGGAAGACAGGAAACACAGTTTACAATGTGTACACAATGTTACCACAGATGCACATGGCACATGCACACATGCACACGGGCACACATGCACACATGCACATGGGCACACGCACACATGCACACATGCACATGGGCACATGCACACATGCACACGGGCACATGCACACATGCACACATGCATACTGTTTGAGGGTATTATAAGTATTAATATTATTATTAGTATTAATAGCATTGTTATTACACACTCACCAGCATGGATTGGCTGCCTTGCTGTTACTCCAGAGGGACCTGCACAAATAAGAGAGTTATTGTCAGTGGCCACAACTGTGCCATTGATACTGTGAGTATGATACAGTACAGTAGTACAATAGTTGGCTTTCACAGGTGTACTGATGATATTCAGAATATCAATCTTGCACAAGAATAGGCAGGATAACAGCTACACACACAGTACACATCTCACACATGCATGAACTACCAGTGCAGAGAACAGTCAACTACAGATATGGCATGTTACCTGCACACTCCATGTCCACATGCTGGGTGGCTCCAGCCTCCATCATGACACATGTCTGTGGATGTTGTTGTTGTTGGCCTGGAGCCACAACACTTAGGAGGAGCTCCTCCACTCTGGTGAGGGGGGGTGGATAGGTACCCCACCACCTGTGGCAAGCTGTTGTCTGTGGATATCAGACGCACACTGACGGACATTTCTAATTAAATCACTGCAGTGATGGCGTACCTGCTCATATGTCCAGTTATGCGTGCCTATGTCATTTACCCTACGGACAAGATCTTGCCACAGTGCAGCCCTGTCCTGCTGGTTCTGGCTGGTACTGGAAAACAGTGTGGAAAAATCCCGCACCAGGCTCTGGTGTATCTCCTCATCCTCTGCAGCTGAATAACAGGGGTTGCGCTGATGCACCATCGCCCTGGAAGGTAAAGAAAAATATGTGAGCAAGTAATATGGCACATGTAATACTCTACTGTACTGATATCACTGAACTGCCATATATAGCATCTGTCTGTCTATCAGGGGATACACATGTAAATTACCACATATCACTGCTCAGCCAACAACTGTGGGACAGTGCCTGGCACACCCATACAACAAACTAGTATACACCAGCACTCGGCACACTGTTTGTGGTACAATGCACAACCTCACACTGGGGGTGTGTATGAAGCTAATGGATGGAGAATATTGTCATCCCATACAATGTATGCAATGCACATTTACAGTTTCACTGGTAATCCACCCTAGTCTTTGCTGCCATACCCCTACCTACACCGCAGTCATGCACAGGGAACTACAGCACAACATATGGCAATGTAGTATGTTTGTATCCCAATAACTGACACATCCTTCTCTGGCCTCACACCGAGGACACACACTACCATGACAGACACAAAGTCATGCTGAGCAATCACACTATTACAGACCTTGCACACAGTCAGTGTCACACTCATTCCACCTCACATAGTTGGTATTGCAATGAGTACATGTGTGTGTGCATTGTGTCATAGGTAGGTATTATGCTATTGGCCCTGGGCCTACGGCTGCATAGCCTTTTGCTACCCTGCCCCTTGGGACACATGTAATGTGATTGTACTTGCTCCTGTCAAACAGTTACACAGAGGTGACTCATACGGCATATTACCTATCTCCATAACATTCATCAGGGGTATGTCTGACATCTACTAATAAGGAGCCTTGCTTGTTAATGCTGGGTGGTTTAGTCCAGGGCATGGCTTATTTGTGGATAGGAACCTGTACCTCCAACATGTGCTCTTTACTGTGGTGACAAGGATGAGGGCCATAGGTCATTTAGGCTGGACAGATTGTGAGGTGTTACCATGGCGGTTGGACAACTGGTATGGGTGTGACATAACTCTGTATATCCAGCAGTGGTAACCTCTGTGTAGGTCGTATGAAAGGCACTCTATCTATGGTTTTGTCAGTCACTCTGCATAGGGAATGTGTTTGAGGGCATTATCACTCTTTGTTAGGTATGTCTGTGGCCTTTTCCCTTACTGTAGTTGTCATGGGAGGTACATACCATGTAGGACATTATGAGGTGTAGAGGGGTACACTGACCTACATTTCCCTAGCTGACACACCATTTGTGATGACACATACCATGTACAGGGATTACAAGACTAGTGTGCCACTGTGAATATCAAAGGGGATGCTATTGTACACTTCTTTCCCATGTTCCCTTCTGACACCTCCAGTAGTAGGCAGGCAACCACCTATGTGGTAGTTAGTGGTTAAAGTGTTTTGGAATGCGTATGGTACTCCAGTATCCACACTGGTGTCCAGTCCATGCCTTCGTCACCAGGCACCTGTTGCAGTACATCTGCCCCCATGTGCCTCTCTCACTCTATATATATCTATCTATAGATATATATATATATATATATATATATATATATATATAGATAGATAGATAGATAGATAGATATATTCATATACATACATATCTATAGACATTCATATCTGTCTGTATATGTGTATATCTATATATATATTGATGTATGCATGTGTCTATTACATCTATATGTATATACATATTATATCTATCTATATATGTCTATCTATTTATACATACCTCTCTATCTATGTATATATGTATATATATATATATATATATATATATATATATATATATATATATATATATATATATATATATATACACATACACACACTAACATACTTCTAAACATCCATTGCTGTACAACCTACATTGTACATTGTATATTGTACTACAACCTACATTGATATGTGCACATAGCAACCTTCAACTACATATGTATGTCCAGCCTTCACTAACAGTTGCAGTATGTCCCTTGCCCTATGCACATCTTCATATATATATAGATACAGACTGCTAACACATATGGAGGGTTCATAGTATGTAGATTATTAGATTATGTAGTTTACATTACCTTTGTTCCTGACAGCTTTTTTGGATGGTTGGCTTGCTGGCTGGCTTGCTGGCTGGCTGGCTAGATGGCTTGTTTTTTTTTTTTTGGTCTCTCTCTCTCTCTGTCTGTCTGTCTCTCTCTCTCCCTCCAGTGGCTGCAATGCTATTATTGCATGTGTGGACTGGCAGTACAGGCTGCTTTTGTAGGTATCTGCACATGTGCATGTGATGGCCTCTGCACCAATTGTTGGCCAGCATTTACTAATTGCATGCAGCCTGCTGTGTGGTAATTGCAGTTCTCACTGTGATTTAAGGACAGTGCTATAAAATGTTAGGTTAGGTAGGGGTAGGCCTTTCAGTTTAGCAAGGTGGGGACCATGCTGGTTTGCTGTGGACACTGTTGTGTCAGTCAAAAGGTTGGTATGTCTCTCATATCTAAGGCTGTGTTGTAGCCACTGAAATGCATGTTGTACTGAAACCTGACTGTTGCTTCTTGCAGTTCATTCTTCTCAGTGTGTATGTTAACTCACACCTAATAATGCTAACACTGTTTACATGTGAGTATGTACTTTCCTGTGGGACTCATGGATTAACTGGTATACAACAGTAGCTCTTGCAATGTGTTGCTATGGCTTCACTATTTTGCCTTTACATTCACTCCTTGAAAGCCTGATATTTGTCTTTACTGGAATGTGTTGCTATGGCTTTCCTATTTTCCATTTAAATTCACTCCTTGTAATGCATGATATATTTCTTTCAGCAGCAATTTCCTATATGTTTGGTGTGGTTTGGTGACACTGCATGCAGTCTGGTGAGGCCAAGGTCTGGGGTTTGACACATACAAGGGTAACCTATTTTGCTGCTAAGCAGTAGTAGGGCCTTGTACTTTGTACTAACAGTTATGAATATCAGGCACATGCAGTGCTTGTAAACTGCTATACTGTCCTTAGTTTGTTAGATGGCTACATCCTTTGATATTTCTGGGTTGTACTCCTACATGAGGGTGTGCTTGTGGAAGCAGCTATTCGCAGAGTGTGTAATAGCAGACAGGCTGATATGCCTGTGTGTTTCTGACACTTGCAGGCCTCAGATACTCTCAGTTATATATTTGAGCAGCCTCAGGGAACGGTACATATCAGTGGGATACACCCGTGATATATTTCAGATATTCTGTAGTTGTGACTGTGGGGTATTTTGAGCATATGTATTACTACACCATTTCTGACATGCAAGTAGTGTGTACTTTAACATATTGACGGTCATCATTACATGGGATTCCCCACCTTTCTGCCTACTGTTAGTACATTTTGCAGGGTGCCAGTGGGGCACAGGTAACATTTTTTGACAAATGAAGGACATCCCTGTAAATCAGTCACAGTTGGGATGTCTGGCCTCATACCTATTCAAATATGGTGGTGTTTATCCTGCTCTGATACTGTGTGTTATTTGTAAGGTGCTACTCTAAAATTATTACCTCCTAGCATGGCTGTTTCTCTTATCACACTATTGTAATGCAATTCCACAAGAACTGCCAGTAAAGATACAGGAAACAAGCTTTGTGTAATGGCCTTCCTATATTCCCTTTACATTCAGTCCTTCTATGTCATGATATATTGCTTTCAGCACCGAGTTCTTGTATATCAGTTATTGCTTAGTGGTAAGTCATGCAGACTACTGTTTCCAAGGTCCTGAGTTCGAGACTGACAGGGGAATTTTATTTTGCTGATGAGAAGACTACAGGCCTTGTCATACAGAGTGACTAAGGCACTTTTAAGCAGTTGTAAGTGGGTTTGCGCTGGTTTGCGCGATGCTCACACATGTGCACAGTCGTTTAGCTACGCGCACACTCGCTTAGCTGAGCGCACACAAGCGCACACCCGCTGACTACTGCTTAAAAGTGCTTACTCTCACTAACACCCACGCTAATTTCTTTTAAAGAAAAGAAAATGGGGAGATAGGAAAGTGGTGAAAAAGGGGGCACAAAGAGGGTAGGACAGTAGGAAAACAAGCTTGGGATGTGCAGGAATGATGTAGGGAAGGCCCATAGCTGCCCATTTCTTTACCAGCAACAGCTGTGCATATGTGTGAAATTTGGTGTGAAGTTTGAAACCTTCCACCCCTGAGAGAGGGGTGAGGACAACAAAATATGTTGTACAGCCAATGTTAATTATCAGTTGACATGTCCAGCAGACATGTCTGCAAAATGGGCAACTATGTATGGTGCGTAATTTTTTTGTGGGAACAGTGTGCCCTTTTTTATTTTTTTTTCAGGTGAGAGTGGAATGTTAGGTACAGGAAGTAGGTATATGTGGGGAGGTAGGTTGGGGAGGTTAACAGACAAGACAAACAAGACGCATACAGGGGCGGCGTATGACACATGTGGGGGGTAAACACAATTGACAGGGACAGATGTTTGGATATCGCGAGCCCATGAGCCCAGAGATGGCAACAGTGGAACTGAGATCCCCACCCATGGGCAGTTACCACTGCGCCTTCACCGCCCAGAACGGGGCTGCACTGGGGGCTGTATAGGATGGGCAGGCACACCCGTGAGTTGTGCTACCCTCACCTCGAGTTGGTGTAGGGGATCAAGCACAGTATGCCTGATCTCGCTACGCACCACATACCAGACGCTATGGAGGGTGAGTGGACGTTCTCCTCCGGCCACGCTTGCAGAGGAGGGACAAGCCCCATCCCCTGCAGTGCTTCCACCCAAAGGTGGCACAGGGCCACCGGAGGAGGTTCCGACCTGGGCACTGGTGCCAGGTGCACTCGCCAGCTGAGGTGGGAGAGGTGGGTCCGCTGGAACCCGCCTTCCCTGTTGTCCTATGTTTAGTAGTATTTTATGACATTTTGAGTTAGTAACAAACAACACCATTCAAAATTAGTTGTAACAGCATGCATCAGTATTCCCATTAACCAAACACCCATGAATTCCAAACATTGAACAGCAAGCATAACACATGCATATTTAGAACAACAGTGCACAATCCAACAGCATGCACAGTTGATTGATGGCAACAGGCCATCAGGTTTGGATATGTGAACAGGGCACATGCATTAACGTACATGCAGATATGTATGAAGCAACAGGACAAATGTCCATGGGAATTAATTGTGTATACACATACCCAGTTTGGTGTGGAATGGCATCATTTGTGAAAATGGGGTAGGGTGAAGAAATATTACATTAACAACTTAAACTACCTATACATATGCTGTACATTCCTAGTAGCTGCAGATATATATCCCCTACATGTCTTTGTACAGTTTCCTATATGTAGCCTTAGGAATGTTGGTGATGGGAATGTTACTGCTACATTAATATACATTCCATTTTTATTCATACATGTTCATATCTGGCTGTGTTCAGGTACAGCATCCTGCTACATTTGATTTATATGTCTCTAGACAACTGTGGATGTTCAGTATTTCATACAACCATACTATCTCCATATTGCAAGGGTACAGCACCATATCCAAATTGTGGGACACACACATTCCAGGTTCAGTACTTTATTACACCCATTTCACTCTTTGGTTGTGGCTGTCTCATTCATTTCATTATGTACTGACTGCAGTATAACCTTATTTCAGACTTATTACAGCTTTCTTGGTCGAATCATACCCTCTTTCTCACACTCTCACTTGTTTTATTTTTACAATTCAAGATGGTACTTAATTCTAGGCGTTATTAACATTTCTTACTTGGTTACAACAATCCTTTCCAACAGACTCACTTATTTCATATGGCAGATTTTAAAAGGGGATGTTTTTGACACATGTCTATCCTTTGTAGATTGATCACCAGTCATTTTCAGGGTGAAGCAGTTATCTGATATTACAATACAGGTGGAAACTCTATTTCAGACTTGTTTAATGTTTATTTCTGGATTACAGGCTGCATCACTTATCTAATCTTACAGTACTAGCATAATCTTTCTTCTAGGCTTATTTGAACTTTATTAATATGTAACAACACTGAACTCTTTTACAAGCTGTCTCACTTATATTCTCTAACAATTCCAGCAAAATAATTACTAACCTGCCTGGTGGTGCAACCTCACCAACCTATCAGCATAGGCTCGCTGATTCATGGAACGGACACCTGCAGCTGTAATATAAATGAAGTAATATTGGAACATACATCTCCATAATATAGGCTAGGATAATTTCTTACATACTTAATTACATGGATACTTACTCAGTAGTGGGGCGTTGGGCATTTGCCGGGCCTCCTGGATCCAACGATTCAGTTGGTCCTGCTTACGTCTCTTCAGGTCCACATGGTGGTGATGGACCTGTTCACCAGTCCTTGGTATGCCTGTGGCACTGGTGAGATCATGTGCCAACCGGTTCCACGCCTATGCCTTGTATGCACCCCAGTGGACCTGGCCCTGCATGAGTTGAGCCTCATGATCATGGACTAGGAGCCAAACCATATATTCGGACTCCTCAACACCCCACCTCTGTGCTCTAAAGTGACTTCCCTCTCCTGCACCTGCTATCCTGACTGCAAATGGGTACCACAATCAGTTATGCTGTGTATTCCCACCTATGGGGCTTATATATGCCCGTTTTCCCACATTTATCTGTGATTGGCCATTTTGGATATTTATCAGCTTAAGAAAACCTGCTTTGTCATGCTTCAATTTCCATTCATTCCTATATATATGCTAATACTGCATTTCTCAGTACAACTGTTATGGCTTAGCGGTTCAGTACTTTGACTATGGTGCACAGTATCCTGGGTTTGAGCCTGGGCATTCTTTTTTTGTTTTTACTACTGTCTAGACAGGCTAGGAGGTGTGTCTGTGTAAAGACGGGTTTGATACAGCTTGCTCAACATTGCCCGCCGGTAAGCCGGTTGGCACACTGCGCAGCTCCGCGCAAACGGCTTACGCTGGGTAACTCGTTATTTAGCTATGAACACTCATATTATGCTGGGTGCAGTGCTGCTGAACTACGGGCACTCATTTTAAGCATGGGAAAGCGCTGCTCAACTCAGGGCACTCATATTATACCTGTTAAACCGCTGCTCACCTGCGGGCACTCATATTAAGCTTGTTAAAGCGCTGCTCACCTATGGGCACTCATATTACGCTTGTTAAAGTGCTGCTCACCTACAGGCACCCATATTCAGCTTGCTAAAGCCTTGCTAAGCTATGGGCAATTCTGATCCTTTTTTTATATTTTATTATGTCGGATTTCTTCAAAAATACATGGCCCATTTCATTACATTTTACTTAATTATAGTTTTATATATATATATATATATATATATATATATATATATATATATATATATATATATATATCAGGGGATTGTTTCATGCTTATTTAAATAAAAATGCAAAATTATGTTGTGGGGGCTCGAACCGTGACTACCACCTCTTTGGCCAACGTCCACTACACTATTGCTACTTGGCTTAATTTTCATAGTTAGATCTTATATGCTTTTCAATGACTGCTAACTGTGACTGAGCGGAGAGCATACCCACACAAATGAGCGCAACTACGGGCAAACATTTTGGAAATTAAAAAAAAAATTAAACTGCTATTTTTATGTTTTACATTACAGTTGGGTTTATAGTCTGTGGGGGCATGTGTGGTGTTGTGTTCCTTGACATTTCCGCGGACTCGCTCGTGGGAGTTTACTTTCAGGACTCTGACTCTTCTGGGAGCATGTCCCTTTGCAGAACTCAGCATTCGGGCACGCCCCCTACTATCCTACATGGACCGTGTTAGACTAGGTTGTGATTCAGCATGCCCTCATGAATATGCATGGCATGCTAACATCATACTGTTAGACTGCAGCTTCTGTGTAAGACATATTAACTCTTACACGGAGGTTTCGTGAATCCTGCCCTATATTTGTCCTCTAAGTTGTTTGTTTAGTTTGATGAATGTACTTTTATCCTGGCGGGTGCTGTACCTCCGAACTTTTGCAGTGATTTTCTTCCTTTTTTTATATAGCCTATTGATGTTGTCTACCTACCTGGGTTTTGTTTTTTTGTGTTAGTTCTGTACTTCTACCTGGTGGGTACAGTTACCTCTATGCAGCTATTGATATGTTTGCATAGGCTTTCTGTGAACAGTTCCACATCGATTTTCTCCTTATTCAACCTGGTAAGAGGGATATCCGTGTGTCTTACAATGGAGTCTCCAATGACCAGAATGTTGGATTGTGTGGTGGCTTGCCTTAAAGGCTTATAAGTAGAGGCTCCATGAAATGTGTCTGTATGTGTTGATGTGAGTGTTTTGAAAAACTGCGTTTGGGGCTGCTGGGGGTATTTGTTATGTGTACTTCACTTAGGAGGTCTTTGGGTTTTAGAAAGGTTACATTAAAGTGCCTAAGCATATGTGGGTCTATGGGTCTATGTGTCTGCTTGGAATTGTTTGTGACAGGTGCAGTGTCAACCTTACTGACATTAGGAGTGCTTTTATGTGAGAGCTTTGCCTCCATTGACATTGTGCAAACACATCTCTCACATATCATATCAGTCTGTTTGAAAATTAACTGGTTGTCAGTAAACATGAGACAATTTCTATATTGCCTCAGGATGCCCATATCTACCAAGCTGGTAACAGAGACAGTGGGAAAGTTGATATCCTTGGCAGCAGACCCTTTTTTATTGCTTAGATAGTTGAAGTGAGAATATAAAGTAATGTCAGGAGTATCTGGTTTGCAACTCTGGGGTCAGTGCTTGTCACTGCAAACTAGTTGTCCTGAGTGTAACTAGGTATTGGTGAAATTTTAATGGTGCTTTTACAGGAAAAATGTCAACTCAAGGTGTCTGTGTCTATATAGTGCACTGACAGCTGAGGCGAAACTAATAAGTGGACCCTGATGATTTATGGATGAAGTATTTAGGCAGATAGTCTGAAATTAGAAGCAAATCAAGCAGTACTTACTGAAAAGAAGGTATTAGCTTGTCAAGAATGATAAAAAGAAGGGAGTCATCTGAATGGTTACTGAATGGCTACTACTAGTGCTGGTCTCAGCACAATTTCATGCTGCTGGTATACAATACTTATTTGCTTCTCATCTCACTGGATGCAAAATAGTAGCATCAATCCCAAGATGAGAAGCAGGCCACAGGCTATTTAGTGATCAATAGTCTTCTCCCAAATGATGCAAGGGTCTATCGGCATGTTGTAGATTTTTTTCTGGTAGATGCCTTGAATAGTATCTAGACCAATCAGGAAGGTCAAACGCAGACACTCACTGACCAACCTGAGAAAACAGGAATCAATGTACTCTGCTCCTTCAATCACAAAGAGCAAAATATAAGCACAAATTCCAAGCTGGCACTTGTGAAGCAGTTATTAGAATTTCCAGTGATCTGTAGTCTCCAGAAAATGTCCCTGTGCTCCTTCTTTCACCAGGAGCAAAACAGAAGCACTAATTCCAACATGACTACTAACATCAGAATGTGGATCTCCAATAGCTGGTGGTCTTGGAGTACATGTTGCAGATTTAAAGGTAAGATGGAAAAATGGGTTAATATCCTAAGAGTTGCAGTGTGCACAAAGCAGTGAGGTATGAAAGAAGGGGCAACTTAAACTTTAGATATCTAATTGTAGCACCACTAATTTTTAAAGACCAAGATAGATTGGAAGGGGGGTGGCCACTTTGGATTCTGGTTCTATGGAATACAGTGTGATGGCCAATAAATTTAAATAGTGAAAGGGGAGTGATTTTACAAAATGATAAATTTGTGTTTACTCACAATAGCCAATGAAAGAGGAGAGGAATAAAGATATGTGGTCAAATTAACATAAGAGGCAGGCAGGTAACTAGAAAGACAATTGAGTTTAAAAACACAACACCACCTGCATGAGAGGGTGGGGAAAACTAAATTTCTGTGTGACTCACAAGAAATGCAGCTGTGGTCTCTTTCCTAGTTTAAATATGTAATTAAAAGAAGAATACAAGTAAAACAGTGTAAAGAAAGAACACAATGTACAAAATAGAAGAAGGCAATGACACAATAAAAATACAAGAAAGCAAAAACAAACTAACTTTTCCCTCACCACACGTTGTGGCAGAGTCTGATTGAAATTTTCCCCTTAAATTCAAGGTGTAATTCCAGGTTCCACCCTCAGTTCACAGGTGATTAACCTTAACTGACCTCCTTGAATTTGTGTGTGACTCTCAAGAGACAAAGATATGGTCTCTATCCTTGTTTAAATATGCAATTAAAACCAAGATTCAAGTAAAACAGAGTGCAAAGAAAATAAATCACAATATACAAAATAGAAAAAGGCAATGAAACAATAAAAAATACAGGAAAGCAAAAACAAACTAGCCCTTCCCTCTCAATAAGTCGCGGCAATGTCTGGGTGAGCTTTTCCATTATTTAATTGCCTATCCCACCTTTTCTTCTTCCTCTTTCCTTTCATGATAGAGACTTTGAGACATCCCATTCATCACAGAATTGAAGTCAGTACTTTTACTATCTTTCACATAAATGCTGACTATTTACTTTCACTTCATTATGATGGAAAATACCCATTTAGTTCTGGTTAGCTCCATATCAGTTTCTTCAGTTACCTGTATTAGTTTTGTGGAAAATAATCTTGCATTCATTATACTTTTAGGCTGTGTTTTTGCAATTACCTTTTTAGGTGCTTTCTACATTTAATCATTTGTCCTCTTCCAGCAGCAAACTTGGCTTTTACTTTATAAATCTCCTTCTAATTATGGGTCTTATCTACCTTAACCCTTGCTTCTTCATCATGTTCTATGTTAAGCTATTTATTCATTGCAGGCTGTTTTTGTAAATGTTAAGAAATATTTAAAAAAAAATTCAAGAAAAATGGTCAGTACCAACGTTAACAGGGAGTGCTTCTCATTATGGCATAATTTTCACTCTAGAAAATTCAGAAAAGTTGATAAAGAAAAGAATACAGACTTAGTACTAACATATAGCCAAATATATGAAAATAAATAAATAAATCAATTAATTAAATAAATAAATAACAGAAAATAACTAATAATCTGTCCATGTCGACTACTAGTAAAGAAAAACAGTTCATATCAATCCATCAAAAGTGGTTTCAATGAACACAAGTAAACCAAAACCAGTTTCCCAAGATCAACTTTGGTGAACAGTGGAACAATTTTTTTTTTTCAGAGAGGCAAGCCCCCTGCACTACCCTATGGGGTATATCCCCCACACCCCCAGAATCATATATATCTACTCTGAGATCGTACAGAAGTGGAGAAAAAGACAATCTCTACTTTCATCAAAGGTAGTTTTGGTGACCTGGCTTTGGTTTCTTTGAGTTCACTGAAAAAGTCTTCTACAGATCGACATGCTCCCAAGAAAAAAAATGGTTTATGCCACATGCTGAGAATTAACAAGTTCTTTTTTTCTTTCTTTCTTTCTTTCTTCCTTCCTTTCTTTCTTCCTTTCTTTCTTTTTTTAAATTTCTTCTTTCTTCCTTGTGAGTTTGCTTTCCCCAGTGGTATGTATATTTATATCAACTGCATAGACAGACAATATATATATATATATATATACATATATATATATATATATATATATATATATATATATATATATATATATATATATATATATATATATATACAATAATACATAATAGGGAATTCACTTAATAATTCTTGAATTTCTTTACAGTTTCAGATAGACAGAGATACTCATGCACTGACCCATGAACACACACACATGCATGTGCATTTATGTATATATGGTTCTTCTTCTAAATGCCGAATTACCAGTAGACCGAACCACAGAAGACCAAGATCATTAACTTGAACAATTGCATTCCTAAAACTTCACAACATCGAATCCCATAATAAATAAAACCGGAAAGCAAACTTTAAGTTCCTGCACTACACTGAGGCAAAACACCCCAAAACACATAAATAATGCTTCAAAGCACCACTGTTACACTTCCAGTCACCACTTTTACAAATCTTCACATTACCGTATATATCAGAATTAAATTATCCTCTAAACAGAATATTGACAAACTGTAAAGATTTTCAGCATGCTTTTACTATACTACCTCACAAGCCAAGCTGCGCAGAACTATACCTAATCTCAATGACTAACAAATAAAAGCTATGACTGTTTGTTTCTCCTTCACTTTAACAGTGGACTATGCTCCCCTGCACCCGCACACCCTGTAAATTAAATATACCAACTCTGAGATCACACTAATTTGAGGAAAGGGATAAACCCTAACAATCACTATGTAAGAGTTATATCTTGATAAGTTAGGTCTATATTACATAACACTGCACATACGATATTCTTCCATGTCAAGAAAATGTCATGTAGCATTATCAGCAAGGAAGGCTTTTTAACTACCCCCCACTATGAAAAGATACACTGACATATCACTTATTTACCTTTTCTAAATTTTGAAACACCATAAACTTCTCCAGCAACAGCATGACCTTAGAATGTAAACTCCACCATATTTTTTTTATGTGCTTACTACAGAACCTTAAAGAGATTATAAAGCCACTTGCCATTTAACTTCTATTACATTTAGGTATTCTGAAATTTGATGTTGTAAAGTTTTGGGAATGTGATTGTTCAAGTTAATGGCCTCAGTCTATTGTGGTTCGGTCTACTGGTAATTCATGATTTAGAAGTCAGCAGGACTAAGACAGAATATATGTGTGTGAATGAGAGGGAGGATAAAAGAATGGTGAGGATGCAAGGAGTAGAGGTGGCGAAGGTGGATGAGTTTAAATACTTGGGGTCAATAGTTCAGAGTAACGGTGAGTGTGGAAGAGAGGTGAAGAAGAGAGTACAGGCAGGATGGAGTGGGTGGAGTAGAGTGTCAGGAGTGATTTGTGGCAGATGAGTACCTGTAAGAGTGAAAGGGAAGGTCTACAAGAGGGTAGTGAGACCAACTATGTTATATGGGTTGGAGACAGTGGCACTGACAAAAAGGCAGGAGTTTGAGCTGGATGTGGCAGAGTTAAAGATGTTAAGATTTGCACTGGGTGTGACGAGGGTGGACAGGATTAGGAATAAGTATATTAGAGGGTCAGCCCAGGTTGGAAGGTTTGGAGACAAAGCCAGAGAGGGAAGATTACATTGGCTTGGACATGTGCTGAGGAGGGATGCTGAGTATATTGGGAAAAAGATGCTAAGGATGAAGCTACCAGGTAACAGGAAAAGAGGAAGGCCTAAGATAAGGTTTATGGACATGGTGAGAGAGGACATGCAGGTGGTTGGTGTGAAAGAGCAAGATGCAGAGGACAGGAAGAAATGGAAACAGGTGATCCGCTGTGGTGACCCCTAACGGGAACAGCCGAAGGAAGAAGATTATATAGATATATATATATATATATATATATATATATAGGATCACTACTAAATCCCGAATACTTACATTATCGAAGACCGGAATCCTGAGACCAGATAACCGAAAGACGAGAAGACCGGAAGACCAGAAGCGTGAGTTTCAAAAACGCAAAGTACGGAGATGTCAGGAGGTTAGGTAAGTACCTGTGTTTGCTTGTGTTGGTTAGGGGCTTTACTGTGTGTAAGTGTATGTTGTGACTGTGATGTGTGTGTGTGTGTGTGTGTGTGTATCTGTGTGTGTGTGTGTGTGTGTGTGTGTGTGTGTGTGTGTGTGTGTGTGTGTGTGTGTGTGTGTGTGTGTGTGTGTGCACGGGGTATGTAGGTGTGCGGTGGTGTTTTTGTGTGTGTTTCTGTATAGTGCGACCTTGGAGTTAGAATATTTAAGTAGGGAGGGTGTGCAATATTTAAGTAGGGAGGGTGTGGGGGGCACAGCCCCCCACATGGGGGTGCAGGGGAGCTTGCCCCCCTACTTTTCTGTAGTGTAGGTTTGTGTGTTTGTGTTTTGGGTGACGGTGTGTGTGTATGTGTATGTGTGTGGTATATGTTTAGTGTAGTGTTCGGTATTTCAAATTTCGCGCTTCTGATCTTCCGGTCTTCTCGTCTTTCGGTTATCTGGTCTCGGGATTCCGGTCTTCAGTAATGTAAGTATTCAGAATTTAGTAGCAATCCCATATACATATATATATATATATATATATATATATATATATATATATATATATACACACACACACACACACACACACACACACACACACACACACACACACACACACACACACACACAAACACACACACACACACATATGCACAATTGAAAATATAGTTACATATATAAAAAAAATGCTCTTAGTTATGCCAAAACAGATTCACTCCGTACTTTGCTAGCCTTTTAGTTCATTATCATTTAGTCAGCTCAACTAATTTGAAGTTCAGGTATATTGATTTGTGGATATGTTTTATATCTGGTCACTTAAAAAGGAAGGAAAGGTAATATCCTCCTTCCTGCATAGTTATGCATTCCCACTGTTTAGCAGATTTTATGTATTGCAGAATGTGGGGGTCTAGGAGCTGTAATGACAGACTGTGTTGCTTGGTCAGCAGAGATAAATTCCAGTGTCACCAAACTATGCATATTCCCTTAGTTGCTTAGGTTGTCCTTCATTACTGCTGGATGGAAAGCTTACAACACTTGAGAGGTATTTGCAATTTGCTGACATGATAAATTAAGTGACATTTAATACTGCCAGTACAGCAAATATACACATAGAAATGCCACAAGACAAAAATGGTCAACCAATTTAATATTTTATTTAGTCTGGTCTATTTATTCAGGGGTGATATTGTCTCCTGCAGGAAAAAAAATCAATGGTGTGTAAACAAAGAAAGACTTAAATGACTGCATGCCATTGAAAAATTTGCTCAGTCATTTTCCAGGACATCTGACTGTATTGCATGTTTCTCACACACACACACACACACACACACACACACACATGCACACATGCACACACGCACGCACACACACACACACACACACACACACACACACACACACACACACACACACACACACACACACACACACACACACATAACCTAACCTACGATACTTGTCATGGGTCAGCATTCTCAAAAGTTCACTTCACCACACTAAGACATTTGGTGTGATGAGTGGCTACATGCAAGGTATGTGCCATTCTGTAAACACAGCTACATGATGCGGCCAAACAAAATAACATGGACGTTCATATTATATGCTAATGACTGCATAACGAAGCACCAGGCATAATAATGAGGCAAAAGCATCTGAGACCAATTCAGAAATGTGTAAATGCCATTCAGTTTTGCTGCACCTGCCTTAGCTTTGTACATGGCCAGCTGCTCAAGTTCAAGCAATGTAAGGTACTGAATACTGTTATGGGCTGCTGCACTTATTGTAAACTTGTATATGCAGGAGGCTCTTATGGCAGATCCTGAGATGACAGTATATGATATTACCCATGGAGACACAAGGATTTCCAGCCAGCCTTAGCATTTCATGCCATCCATGACACCAGCATGTGAACCAATACTGTATGGTCAGGGACACCAAGCAGGAAATCATGGGCATGTGTTGGCATCATCTACATCCCTATGGGAGTCCTGGAGTACCTATCCCACTGGATACAAGGTTACGTCTGGCTTTATGTATATTAGCTATAGAGACCTTTCAGGAGGTATTTCAGGCATCAGCCTCAGGAATACTCTACCAGTTCCTTGATACCATGCTTCATTATGTTTGGGGTTAATAACTCACTTCTTTAGGCACTGAAAGCCATAGGCTGCACCACATTGAAATAAAAGCCCCACCTAGTGAATAGGGAAGGAAGTATGTGAAGTGCAAAGAGTGTCACTTCATCAACTGGGAGGGAGATCTGAAATGCAGAGGGTATTATCTACAATGACTCTGCAGACCACCCAGGCAGTTTCCATGACTCTCACATATGGCAAACACATGACCTTTATCACTGATTTCTGAGAGGTGATTTCCTACAAGGACATCTTGTGAATTATACTGTCTATACCCTGGAACCTTGGATAATGGCACCAGTTAGAAATCCTCATAAACAAGCTTAACATGGTTACAACCATAGCCTATCACAAACCAAACATCACAGAACACATGTTTGCACTGCTTAAGTCAAAGTTCTGTTACTCAGATAGTTCTAGCTGTAACCTGCAGTTTGACTCCACCATGTGTGCAGAAATACTAATCGTTTGATATGTTACACAATATTACAGCTAGGAAGCAGTAATAGCAGGGTGGGGCAACTTATAGGGATCTCAGTTTTCAGCACCACAGGCATTGGAAAATAAAGGAGTCAGAGGATGAGCCAGGGGAAGAGGATGGCTATGACAGACCGTCGGACGGACAGAGGTGGACACAGTATACCATGGCAATAACAAAGAGGCAATGGATTGCACGTAGCTTTGCAGCATAACTATACAACAGCTGAGCAGATACATAGAGTAAAATGATGCATATAAAATACTAGGATATGCTTACCCATACATAGACTGGTCACACTTTGCATCAGACATAGAGAAACCAAGTAGACATGAATAAAGGGCAGGACACAGTTAACATTGTTGGCTATGAGCACGAGTACCATTCCCCCAGTGTGGACACTTCTGCCCACAACTGTTATGGGCAGATACAGACATGTCTCTAAAATGGGTCTCCACACTTCCCTGATCTACAGTGTCACCATCTACCTGTCCACTCTCAAATGGTAGTGTGTCCTGGGTATGTGCAGGTATAGAGACTGTCCTTAGTCTGGGGATGGAATGTGTGGATCACACTCCCTGTGTCCAAAACATGCTCTGACCAGGGCAGCTCCACAGTTCTGGTGCCAGACAAAGCTTTACTTATGACTACAGCAAAATAAAACATGTCTAGTTTAACTATGACCCAGCACCAAAACAATGCATGCAACTGACATCACTACAAATATAAACATATCTAGTGTAACTATGACCCTGCAATAAAACAACATGCGCAACCAACATCACTAGAACTAATAACATTTGGTATCAGGATATAACTGTGCCCATGCCTTTTGCAGATGGATGTTGCACTAGATATATCTATATGACACTAGTGAGATGGGCACCATAAAATGTAATGTGACAAACAGGGAACATAAGGTAGTGAAAGGTGGGCTACATACCTAGAGCATCAGCAGTGAAAATTCTCTGATGCCTATGTATCTCTGCCCTGACATCCAGCAGCACACTGTGGAACTCAGTGAAATGGTACTGCTTCTAAGAGAGACCAAAAACTCTTCCACATCTATAATGGGAGGTACAGTAAACAGCCTAGCACCTGTTGCCTCCATTCCCTTCACTTCTCTGTGAGTAGCAGTGTAGATCATATCAGTCACTTGGCAGCAAGCGACGTCATAACTTTGATCCTGACCATGCACAACATTGACAATTGTGGCAACTTTATTCCAAAAACTGTGAAGGATGGGGCATTTGACAAAAGTGGAAGCAAAGAACCCTCTACCAGGGAGAAATAAGGCCTCCAGTGTCACATCATTTTCTGCCTCTGTAAATTTTGGCTTGAGGGCAGACGAGGTTTTATGTTCCTATTTCTTCAGTTCAGCATACCTTTGTTGGAATAGAAAAGAATGGAATTGCCAGTTGTGGCCTCTCATGGGTATTACAAATTCTAACAGTCATAATGCTTTAGTAGGGCCAGACACTAAAATATGTGTACCTGCAAAGCAATTTTACCTGCATGCCAGGCATTATTGTGTCCTAATTGATGATGCCCAGCACTTTTGCACGGGTGATTTATTCTATTTTGGTATTGTTAGATGAGATAATATTTAGTGCTATTTGATGAGAAGTTATTACAGGTAAGTGGGATTAAGTTATTTTTTTGAAGGTTTCTCAAAAAAACTCTCCAGACAAGGAACTATGCTCTCAAACTAAATCACTTTTGCTCACCACAAATCTAACAGTACTGCTGGTGACTCATTCTACTCCCACTACATCTTCAAACTGTAAAACTCCTTAACATCAGGGGTGCCCCACACTCACACTTTCATCAGAGTATTCTTTTTTTGTATCTTTTTATTTAAAATAAAATAAATAAATAGTAGTTTGCTCAAAGTTAAAACAAGCATCTCACAACAGTTGCATTATTCTACCCACAAGATGCTAATATGCAACTAAGTTCCGTGTCACTCAAATAGATTTTTGAAAAAAACATTTTCAGGTTTGTTTTTAAAATAAATCTGGAATTAGTGCAAACATAAAAAAATGTCCAGTATTCATTGCGGTTTTAACAGCATAGATTTATTGGGGGACTTCAGCTGTTAGGGGCATCAGCCTGTCACGTGATAGCAGCGTATATGCATATGTGACAGCTGATGTAAGACAATGAGGGAATTTCAAGGAAGTAAAAGCCCAGGTGTTCCCTTGCCAGTCGCTTTTAATTTGAGAAACTTTAGCTGCTTAGTGTTGCTGTTAATGTTATTTGTAATTTACTTAATACTTTTCAGTTGACTGTCTTGAGTTCAGAGTGTTGTTGTTGACAGTTTTGTGACTGCAATAATGAAACAAGCAAGTCAGCGTTCTTTTTTTGGTGCCATACTCAGCTAAAAAGAAAAATGCTTGGAACTGGTTGGTGGATAAGCTGATAATGTTGATTACCAGTGCATTTTTTTAAATTCAATAATAGGTCTTGCACTTACCATGGCAGGGTCAGTCAAGACAGATACTTTACAGGTAGGTATGCATTTATTGTAGAGGCTGTTTTTGGATGATTTTTTAAAATCTAGTAGCACTTGCATTTTTTTTATCCTTCCAGGGTCATATCAGATACTTTAGGGAATTAGTGGGTATGGGGGCTGTTTGTGGATTAAATAATTTTTTGGGTATGGCAGATGTTTGTGGATGAATAGCTCTCGCACTATTTTTTTTCATCCTGGCAGTGTCAGACCAGATATTTTAGGAAGTCAAGCAGGGGGTATGGGGCCTGTTTTTGGATGAAATAATTTAAGTATGGGTCTGTTTATTACTTTTTATCTATTAGTATTTGTGTTTTCTTTTATCCTTACAGGGTCAAACCAGATAGTTTAGGGGATTTACACCAAAACAGGAGCCAGGATACAGCAAAACGAAGACAATAAATCATTTTGCTGTATCCTGGCTCCTGTTTTGGTGTTCTACATTCATATTTCGTGGTTTCTTATATATAAGTTTAGGGGATTAGGCACTGGGAATGGGTCTGTTTGTGGATAAAATCATTTGGATAGGAGGCTGTTTGTGGAATAAATTATTTTCTAATCTTATAAGAATTATGCTGGTTCCCTTGCTGTGGTACTGCTATGTATCATATTGATATAAAAGGTATGGGTCTGCAGCTATCATATCGATATAAAAGGTATGGGTCAGTAACCACTGCTGTCTGTCTTTGTCACCCACATCCATCCTGTACACTCCTTATTTCCTCAATGTTTGTCAACCAGTCTGCTTATTGACAATATTCATCTCTGTCCTGTACAATTTACAACCTTTAGTCATATCAAAAACAAATTGTCACACCACACACATGCCTAAAAAGGGGATTATAAAACAACAAAAATTATTTATCTGCAGTATGCACTGTGTGACTTTTGGCAGAGAGCAAATTTGCAGTCCATATGTATGTACAGAAAAATGACATTTCTCTTCCTATGCTAAAATACAAAAAAAAATCATTTGAATGTTCAAAGACCTTGGAATCCATCGCTCAACTGAGTTGAACATTGTAATACCAAAATAAAGTGAAGCTGATAATTTCACTGTAACAGCTTCCATGAATCGCTATAGTCATGAAATAATGTGTACATTGTCAATAGACCAGTGGGAGGTTTTTGATTCTCAGATGGTTATATGTTGTGTAACAACAGTCATTTTCAATATTCCACATTGTTCTAACATTCTCTTGAAATGAGCATTTTCTGGTCTCTTCATTATTAAGTTTTTTTTTTTTTTTGCTTTAGCTGAAAATGCGCTGCTCAAGAAAGTATCAACTAGGCAGCTGGGGTTCAGATACATGCAGGTCTACATTGTAGCAGTCTGAAAAACAGTCTGCATCATGCACTAATCATTTGCAATGCATACAGGAATTAAAGCTAAACATAATATGTGCATGTAACATCTTAGCATTGATGTGTACATTTGCAATAAAGTAGAGGGGGTTGATCCCCTGATTGTTGTTTGCTATTTACCAATGTTCAATTTTTAGACTTATATACTAACATACCCTTGAAATGTATGTTTTCTGACCACTTCACTATAAGGTCTTCTATGGCTTAACTTGATAATGCACTAGTTTACAGAATATCATTTAGACAGGTAGGGGCTCAAATCTATGGAGGTTTACCTTATAGCAGTATTTAAAACAATCTGTATCTTGAGATATAAATGTGTCATGCAAATATGAATTAAGGTAAACAGAATATGTGTATATAACAGCTTGGTTGGCTCAGTCTACTCATGCAGTGATATGTTGATCTGTACATTGCCATTCCACAAGCAGAAGGGTTTTAATCCCTGACAGCTGGTATGCTGTTTTCCATTATTCAGCTTCAGTCTTCAGCATTGCTCTAACATTTTCCTGAAATTTGTGCATTCATACCCATTCAGTGTAAGTTCTTCTATGGCTTCACTTGTTAATGCCCTGCTCTAGAGAATATCATTGTCAAAGGCAGAAGTTCAGATCCAGTTAGGTATATTTTTCTAGTCTTGCTATCATACCATTTATGGGCGGCACAGTTAATGTTGTTGCCTCACAGCAAGAGGTTCTCCGGTTTGATTCTCGGCTGGGGTGCCTTCTGTGTGGAGTTTGCATGTTCTCCCTGTTTTCGCGTGGGTTTCCTCCGGGTACTCCGGTTTCCTCCCACATTCCAAAGACATGCATCTGGAGCATTTCTCCCCGGGCCTCCGCTGAAAACAGGCTCTGTGGAACCTAGTCGGACTTTCCCGGTCAACAAATGATAAATAAATAAATAAATAATGTGTTCTGTTCCCTTGAAGTGTGTCGTTCATTTTTATGGCACTCCTTGCTTATAGCATTGTCTGGATGATATCATTGCCAATGGCAAGGCTTCAAATCCATTTAGGTGTATTTTTGTTGTCTTACATTATGTGTTCTGTTCCACTGAAATGTATTTTTCTGTCACCTTTTCCTGTAAGTGCTTTGTTGGCATGCTTTGCTACTACCCTGCTTTAGGGAGCATCAGTGACATAATCGGGAGTTCAATTCCATTTATGTATGTTTCTCCTTTTTTGCTATCACATGTTCAATTCCTCTGAAAGGAGACATTCCTATCATCAATGTGTAAATTATGTGGGAAAATTTTGCACTTAGTAACCTAATTTATTTCTGGATTCTTCTGCTGATGTTGAACTAGGAAATTAGGCAATATGGACTACTATTGGACCTCCAACCTTTTCATTGTGCATTTTCTCACCTTGTGTTGTAGCCTCTGTTTGCTTCACCTTTTCATCGCTGTCTGTCCTATACTCCCATTTCTAACCTATGATATGTAAAACTAGATAGACATACTACACAAATGCTAAAAATGAACATATAATCCAAAATCATCTTGCAGTGCTCATACATTGTGCAGTAGTTGTCAGAGAGCAACTCAGGTGGCCATATATGACCACAGATAAATGGCAGTGCACATCCTATAGCAAAAATTATGACAAATCCTTGGAAAATGCTACTCTGTCATGCAAATGAAACACACTTTCTAGTTGCAAATATGACTGATATTGAAACTAAAATCGATACTGAAACTGACAGGAGAAAGTTGAGCAATGCTAGTCAGGCAGGAAGAAATAAAGCTAGAAGCAGGCATGCAAAATAAAGGTAAATGATATAAAGAACATAGGAATGGAAAATATTTTAATAGTTTCTCCTTGTGCTTTTAAAATTATTGAAAATATAAAGCAGTGCTTCTTTGCAATTTAGTGTCAGTGATATCTGATATGGAACACATCACAATCTCGATACTACACTGTGCATTCTATTTTGTGGTAGGAAGCAAGAGGAAAAAGAGACAAAAAAAAACAGAGCAATGCATGTTGTACAAAATGTGAAAAGATGAACATGAATTATTAACATATAGTATGGCACTATAGAATAATCAGCACATTCTTACATCTGCCACTGCAATCACTAATAAGATACAAATAAGCTGTTCATTTCAAATAAACTACAAACAGAAATTCCAGAAAACACATTAAATATTGATTATCTTAGTAAAGAATAGCTGTCCACATCTTCACCAAGATAAAAGCAGCCAGTTCCAATTAATATAACTAGGAGTAGTAAGTAAAATCCATTGATTTGTAGAAAATATGAAAAAAAAAAGAATGAAATCGGTTGCTAAATTATAAAACCTCAGAGGCAAATACCATAATTCCAAGCAGGCTCATGCAGTATAAGAACCAGCCAATTTTTTTCAAGTGAAGTTTTAATGAATCCAAGATTTCCACACATGGGAAGTCTCATCTTGAACTCAAAAGTCCACAGACATCAAGTAAGCAATTATACTAGTATCTTCAAAAACACTTTTAGCACTAAATGTGTTTTCAGTTGTTAAAAATCCAAATCAAACCAGAGAAAACAAAGGAACTGCTTACTGGTAAGACTATTGTATCTAGTTAAAGGATAAGTTGTTGGAGTTCTGAATCCAGTCAGGCTTTGCACACAATACATACTATAATACTACACAAGGATGCCAAACTACCTGACAGGCCTTCTAGAAATTCTACAAAAACAAGCAATAACTCAACACACTAAACATACCAGAAATAGCCAACAAGTCTGCCATGGCATGTGTGCATTATTAATTTACTGGCACACCATTAACATTATCAATTTACTGAACACCATTAACATTATTAATTTACTGGCACACCATTAATAAACAAGAGAATACTCTGTTTGCACTCCCAAATAGGGGCTAGCAGAGGCCATAGATGTCACAAGAGTCAAACCTCCGATCTGATTCATTCTTCATTAGTGTTTTAGTTCCACTTTGTTACTATACTCCTGCATAGGGGTGCTTGGCTTCAACTCTTATTGGTTTACTTTCTACTAGAAGTAGGGCTGCTTGACAAGGATCTGTTAATGCTAGAATGCTTTCATTAGATCTAGAGGCAGGTTTATTCATTACTGTGAAATCATAATGTTACTTCATCAGGCTGAAAGGGTGAAAGTTGCAAGGCAAAAGGAGAAAAACATTTATTTATATTTTTTATCTGACATTTGTTTACCGTAAAGTCAGACTGGGTCACAGAACCTGTTTTCAGTAGAGGCCCAGGGAGAAAAGCTCCACATACAAAGATATCAGAAAATCCTGTAAGCAGAATTAAACAATTAATTTAAATGTGTAACCATATAACATGGTCAGACGCATCTTTACAATGTGCAGCTAATTAGTATTTACAAGAATTGACGTGTGATTTACATATTGGTTTTCAGAACAATAGTTTTGTGAAGGTTGTGAGTATTTATTTGGAATATGTAGATAGGAGCATGTATACATACCCTTAGTTACAATATATAGACATTTGTGGGAGTCTGTGATAAGGAATTATGCTTCAGTTAGCAGCATGGAGTGCATGAGATGAGTCTAGGCTTGTCATGCATGTAAGTGAATATTATGCTTGTTGTGAGTATAATGAGACCTACTGTCATTTATACCAGAAAAAGTTCCAAATTGTTTGGAAGGCAGAGTAATAGCAGACATAGTGGGAGTTATGATATATTGAAATGAGACAGGGATGATTGAAAGAGAGTAAGTGACATGAATTTGAAGGTGAGGTGAGGTGTCTGGATGAGGAAAGGAAAGAAAGGGAAAAAAAGAGAAAAACAGGGGGTGGGTGCAGGTGTTGTAGTTAGGTGGAGGGGTGGTTAGCCTGGAGTGGTGCATGTGCAGAGCCATGTGTTATTTAGGTGTTCTTTTAAGGAGGATTTGAAGAGTGCCAGGCCTGGGATTGCTCTGATTGCTTGTGGGAGGGAGTTCCATAGTTTTAAGCTAGAGCAGGAGTATAGACAGTAGCCAGGTTGTTTTGAGGGTTTGGAGACTGCTAGTTTTTTTTTCTCTGATCGTAGTGATCTGTTAGGTATATAGGGTTTGATTAGCTTGTCTAGAGTGGGACAGGCTGTGGGTTTATAAATTAGGTTGTGTATAACAGATAGCTGGATATGTGCCAGTTGGTTAGGGAGCTCTAGTCAGTTGAGTTCACATAGTGGTTTACAGTGGTGCATGTGGAATTTGGCATTTGTGGTGAACTTTGCAATCTTACTGTAGCATTGTTCCAATTTGTACTTAGAGGAGTTTTTAAGGTTGGTGAGTATAGAAACACTATAAAACAGGGAGGGGAACAGGAAAGTTTTAGCTAGAATGATCTTGGTTGTAGTGGTTAAGAATTGTCTATTTCTATATAGGAGTCCTAGTTTCTGGTGAGTTTTCTTTATGTTTTGTTGGATATGGGAGTCAAAAGTAAGTTTGTTGTCAATAATGACACATAATAGTTTTGTTTCCTGTACTCTTTCAATTATTTTTTTATCAGCATAGTAAATATTAAATTGGTCAGAGCCAAGGGTGGTATTTTTGGGATGAAATACTGTAAGTTTAGTTTTTTGGGGATTAAGAAAAAGTTGAGCATTTGTAAGCCAGGATTCAATGGTGCTTAAGGATTTTTAAGTTTTAGAGAGAAGCTCAGGTAGGGTGGGAGAAATACAGATAATGGTGGAATCATCTGCATATTGATTGAGGGTTCCAGAGGAGGAGGAAGTGTGTAAGTCATTTGTGAATATATTATATAGTAGGGGACCTAGAATGGAGCTTTGAGGGCTCCAGTAGGGTTATGAAGAAAGGGGGAAAGTTAGTGCAACCATTTGCAGCTAATTTCTGGTCTTGTAGGTAGCTTTGAAACCACTGAACTTTGGTATGGGAGCAGCCAAGTTTGGACAGTGTGTTTAGGAGTAAGGGGTCAGAAGCTGTGTCAAAGACTTTAGAGGGGTCAAAGAATACAGATAAAACCTAGTTTCCCTCCTCTCTGGCTCTGTTCACTGTATCTGTAATGGATATTAATGCTGTGGATGTACTAAGTCCAGGTCGGAAGCCGTGTTGTGTGTGAGTAAGTAGATTGTTCTGCCATAGGTAGTTCATTAATTGCTGGTGGATACACATTTCAAGGATTTTGGATATATGTGATAAGATGGATATGGGACGAAAGTTTGATGTTTCAGTGGAGTTCCCTCCTTGGTGGATAGGGGTGAAAATTTCCACATGGTGGGACCTAGGGATTCAGATATAGATCATTTTATTGGGATACTGATAGGATAGGTGACTGAATCAGGTGTGAGTTTAAGGTATTGTGGAGGAAGATGGTCTGCTGATGTGGAGGAAGGTTTTAATTTGAGTAGTAGTTTGTTATGGTTGCTGTAGGTATGGGCTGAAATGAGAAGGAGGTCTGGCAGTCTTTGTGTTGGTCCTGTGTGGTGTTGAGGGCAGAGTCTGGGCTAGATGAAGAGAAGTTAATGGTGTTTGCGGTTGGGAGTGAGTGTGGGGTTCCTGTGTTGGAGTTGTTTGGAAGTAAGTCAGCTATTGGTTTTATAAAGTGCTTATTGAATTCTTCAGCTATTAATGAAGAAGGGGTGTTGGGTGATGGGGAATTCTCTTTCTTTGTCCCTGGGTTTAGAAGGGTTGATATTGAGTGCTAGACTTTTTGGGGGCTACATTTGTGTTGTAGTTGAAGGTGTGAATAGTAGGACTTTTTGTTATTGTTTACTAGTTCAATCACATTGTTGTGGAGAGTTTTAAAGAGGAATATATTTTTGTTCTGTTTTGTTTTGTTTCCATGTTTTCCAGGCTAGGTCTCTTTGTTTCATTGGGTTTATGCAGTCTAAGGTAATCTATGGGTTTGTCTTTTTTATCCTTTTTGTCTGTAGAGGGGCTAGGCCATCAAGTATTTTTAGAAAGGTGTTTTTAAAGTAGAGGACTGTGACATTGAGAGTTAGCAGTTTTAGTGATGTCCAGTTGATTTTTAAGAGTAGATCATTGAGTTTTTGTTGACTGAGATTGGTTGTATTTCTGACGGATTTCAGGGTGTGAGTTTTTGTTTGATGGGTGTTAGCTCTAATGGTATATGTGGGAAAATGGTCACTGAGTGAAACAGGGAGTGCGCCTGAGTAGAAGTAGTTGGTTGGGTGGGGTACTAGGATCCAGTCAAGTGTAGATTGTGTGTGAAGTCTTTGTTGTATCTAGTTGGGCTAATTACTTGTAAAAAGCCATATAGGTTAATATTATTATTGGGGGTGTTGGCAGCAGTGGTATGCCAGTTGATGTTCACATCATCTAGGATTATTGTTTCATGATTGATTTTTTTTGGGATGTCCAGGATAGTATATCTTCCAGAACTGGTATATTATTTCCTGGAGGAATATATAAAACTATGATACAGATTCTTTTGGTTTTATTTAGGTTCATGAAGGGTATTAGTATTTTGACATTGGAAGAGGAGTATGTTGTTTTAGTAGGGTGTAATGTTGAGTACAGAGGGATATAGTAGGGCTATCCCTCCTTTCTTTTTGGGTTTGTCTAGTCTAGTAATGGCATAATTGGGAAGTGTTGTTTTAGTATCTTTTGTGTTGGGGTTTAACCATGTTTCATTCAGGGCTAGTATATCTGGTTTGTTTTGATCTATCCGGGCAAGCGTTGGGGTTATTTTGTTGCATATACTCTTTAGGTTCGGTGTTACTATGTTTAGGTTTTTAGGGTTAACTTTGGGATTACTATTTGGAGCTGGGTCTAGGCTTGGGTGTATCTCTCCACTTTGAAATAAAATGACAACTAGATATGTGTAGAGTTGGTTTTGACTTACTTTTGGTTTAGGAGAGTGGGGTATAAAATGGGGTTTACTGGAGATATGGAGGCTAGTCAGGGGCTGAAGATGTAGGGGATGGTATAGTCAAACAGCTGGGGAGCGATGTTTGCTTAGTTACATTGATTTATAAAGTGATAGGTTGATATGGGATTGGACACTGAAACAGCTGGGGAGCGATGTTTGCGTAGTTATATTGATTTAAAGGGTGGCAGGTTGGTATGAGATGGTATAGTGAAACAGCTGGGGAGTGATGTTTGTGTAGTTACATTGATTTATAGGGTGATAGGTTGGTATGGAATGGTATAGTGAAACAGCTGGGGAGAAATATTTGAGTAGTTACGTTGATTTATAGGGTGACAGGTTGTGGAGGTTACTGTTGTATAACTGCTTGTGAGAGTTTGAGATGGTAGCATTGTGAAGAGGTTGAGAATTACCTGTAATGTAGTTAGACACAATAATAGTAACATTTTGAAGTGAGGATAACGGTGTATAGTGATGTTAAGAATTTATGTATGACCGGCTGGGACATTAAGGTTATGTTTCAGGCATGGACTAGTATATGTTGCAGTAGTCTAAGATATGGCATGCTTTATTTGTTATGTGTTGATTATAGCTGCGGGAAATAGGTTACATTCAGTGAACATTCAGTTCATCTAAAGCTGGCTTGGTGCAGCATGACAGCAGTGCAGATATCATGCAAGAAGACTACAGCCAAAAAGGTGAATGGCAGGTGAGGTAATACATGAAATGGTGTTACAGCAGGGCAGGGGATGAGTATGAATGTTCTGTAAAGCAGAGCAGATTATACAAGGCATTGTATTTATAAGCAAATAACAGGAATATCAGCATTAAAAAGACAGCAGTGTAAGTACCCTATAAATATATGTGTGTATATATATATATATATATATATATATATATATATATATATATATATATATATATATACACACATACATATATATATATATATATATATATATATATATATATATATATACATCTATAGGTCTACCTGAAAACATAAAATGTCTACAATATCAAATCCCACAGCGTCGAGACGAAATCAATGAAAAATCATGTCAGTGAACAACCAGATTAGTGAATCTTTTCCTAGGATAAGTAATCTGTTGGCCAACAAGGTTAACTTTGTCCTTTTCCCAATTGTGGTGCAATGTTTGAGTTGATATATTTAGTTGGGGGGTGTGGGGGCACAGTCCCCACATTGGGAGGATGCAGAGGGTGTAGCCCCCTCACCTGGGTGGGTTAGGGATGGTGCAGTTTCATTTTCATGACATTTGGTATGAGTGATTTCTTACCCTGAGAGCAGAGTCAGCAATCCGGTGTTTCGCTGAAGTGAGTTTTCATTGATTTCATCTCAACAATGTGTGATTTGATATTGTGGGATTTTGATGCTACGAGGTAGACTCCACTGAATGGTGCATAGCAACAGTTATCCCACTCCACAAAGGGGGAGCCACCACTGATCCCGGGAACTATCGACCTATTAGCCTGACGAGCCTGGTCTGCAAGGCCATGGAACATATCATCATGGAACTCATAAACAAAGACATCGGTAACCTCCAAACTCTGGATCCCACCCAGTTCGGGTTTGTGAAAGGCAGATCATGCCTCCTGAACCTGATTGACTTCTTTGAGGCAGTCACCAAAGCTGTGGATGAGGGAAAGGTGGTTCACACAGCCTATCTTGACCTCGGCAAGGCTTTCAACACCATCCCCCATTCTGGAATTATAGCTAAACTTACTAAACTAGGTATAAATCCCTACATCACAAGATGGGTTGCCAACTGGCTCACTGACAGAACCCACACTGTAAAAGTTGCAGACTCCAAATCTGACCTCAAAGCAGTGACAAGTGGAGTACCACAGGTTTCCGTCCTGGGACCTCTCCTGTTTGGTATCTACTTCTCTGAAGTACAGGCTAACAATGAAGGCCTCTGGCTAATGAAGTTCACAGATGACTGCAAACTAGGAGCCATAGTCAAGTCCCCAAATGATGTGGACATCCTACAGAAGGGCCTCACTGAGACAAATGCCTGGTGTCAGAGCCATGGCCTCAAGCTCAATGCCAAAAATTGCAGTGTCATCCCCTTTGGTAAAACCTCTGTACCCATGAACTACCACATAGGCAGCAATCTACTTAACACTGATTGCATGATAAGAGACCTTGGGACCCAGGTGGACTGTAGTCTCACCTTTGATAGTCACATCACCACAGTAGTCAGGAAGTCCTTCTATGTGGCACACCTTATCATAAAAGGGTTCTCATCCAGGAAAAAAAAGGTCATTGTTTCCCTCTACTCAACACTCATTAGACCCATTATAGAGTACAATGCCCCTTTTGGAATGTACCTCACAAGACATCTGCAGCAGCTGGAAAGGCCACAGAAATACCTCACAAAGAGGATTACTGGCCTCAAACAAATGCCCTACCCTGACCGCCTCAAAAAAGTCCAGCTTTACTCCATAGCATATCGCCTACTCCGATGTGATCTCTGCCTAACATCTAAAGCTATGTAAAACCCAGAGCTGTTGGATATGCTACACCTAAAGAAACCCCAATCCCTCTGAGCTACATGCTCTAGGGACCTAAACCTTGTCACCAAAATAAACAGAACACGCTGGAGGGATAGATTCCTGTCCCAGAGACCTCCTATACTCTGGAACAAGCTACCCATCTATGTCAAGCAAAGTTCTTCATTAGCACTCTTCAAGAAAAATCTTGATGAGTGGATGGGAAATAGGAAATACACCCCAGGGATCACTTCTGTATCTCTGCTCGACAGTGGCACATGAAAATAACTTTCTTGGGTGGCGTAAGCTATGGAACCTTGCTGGCTAGGATTATGTTGGTCCTTGGGCCGATAGCCTAGTACTGACCTATGAACTTATGAACCTATATATATATATATATATATATATATATATATATATATATATATATATATACACACATACACAAACACACACTCACACACACACACACACACACACACACACACACACACACACACACACACACACACACACACACACACACACACACACACATATTCTTTCTTGTCCTGTATAGTTATAGTTTTGTTTATAATATTTATTTCTGTAGTGTACATTTTGCACTTAATATAAATGCAATATAGCAAGAATGCATTATTTTAAAAATAATATGCATAACAGCTAATTAATTAAATCATTAGCTATACAATTAAATAGTTGGTTGTCATTCAGAAAGGATTACCATGTGCATTAAGCTCATCCACAAGTAGTGAACCCCTCATGGTAAGACTTTCTAATTCAGAGGCATGCCCACCCCTGTGATTTTTCCACAATCAGAAGAATCACTGCTGTGGGCTGTCCTGCCAGGTGTGTTTTAGGATAATGAGGATAATGAAGCTAATGATAATTTGGGTGGGGATGACCAATTCATATTAGCCAAGTGATGTCTCCCAGAAATGCCTGTAGTAATTCATTTACACTGTCAAGTGATTCTGAGAATTGCTTGGATGAGTATATTTGCACATCCAGCTGTGAAAATTAACATAGACAAAATGCTGCGGTCACCCATTCAAGGTAATGGGAGTGCAACATTGCAGGGGAAATATCTTATAGCAGGTGTGGTAGTTAAACCATATTTGTCACCCATTCAAGGTAATGGGAGTGACAACATTGCAGGGGAAATATCTTAAACCAGGGGTGGTAGTTGAACCATATTAGTTTAGGATACCCTTATTACCAAGTGACAAAGAAAGATATTTATAAAAGCCATGGATAATTTACTTGGTTTTTGGATGTGTCGGTGTGGTTTGTTTTTATTTATATAAATGTATGAATGCTTATGTTGTAAGTGATGGTTTAATAAATATGTTTCTTGTTAAAAATGGGGCAGGATTTAAATAATTTCTGTAATGTTGTTAAGGTTATATGATATATATATAGCACTATATGTGAAATATAATGTTTATTAACATTAATTTGCTAATACAATTTGATTACTTTTGTATGAATTAAAACAATTAGTAAAAAAGGGTTACACAGAAAAACTAATCAGTAAAAATCAAAACAAAAATAGAGCAAGGCTAGATTTTCCACTGTGTGATTCCTTAAACCTCTTGTATTAGAGGCAACATGGGATATATGTAAATGACACTTTAAGGACATCAAGTGTTTCAGCTATATGGCAATTCTGAACGTCCAAGTCTTTTTTGTTTAAGTCTATTTATCGACAAAATCAGGTCAATAAGGTCAAACCTCACTAGCTGTTGACATGCATGTTTTGGCGTTCTTATGGCATCATCAGCACAGCATAAGTGGAATGTTTGGCTAACCTTTACAAACACAGGGTTGTTGTACCCAGCTGATATCTATAACCATTACGGTTTTTATTCATTGTTTCAGTTTGTTGGTTGGGATATTTTGCAGATACCCTAATGATTTTATATATATATATATATATATATATATATATATATATATATATATATATATATCAGCTGGGTACGACACCCTGTGTTTCTAAAGGTTAGCCAAACATCCCACTTATGCTGTGCTGATGATGCCATAAGAACTCTGAAACATGTATGTCCACAGCTAGCGGGATTTGTTTTTATTGGCCTGAATATGTCCATAAATTGGCTTAAATGACTTAAAAAGAAAAAAGTCATGGGCATTCAGATTTGCTATTTAGGTGAAACACCTGATGTCCTTAAAGGGTCATTTTCATATATCTCATGTTGCCTCTGATACTAGAGGTTTAAAGAATCACACAGTGGAAAGTCTAGCCTTGCTAGATTTTTCTTTTGTTTTTTACTTTTTTATAAATGTAAAATTGCCTGTGTCACAACTGATAAGTCAATAAAGGTGTGTTAAAAAAAAGAGTACAATTTCAAGGGGTTCTAGTTAAAAGCTGATTTTTTTGACAAACCCCCTAGAGCCTTGAGATCATTAACAGAGACTGACACAGTAAAATGTAGAAGAGAAAGAGAGGAAGAGTGAGAAGGCTAGAGTAGGGTGGGAGTGAGAGAGAGAGAGAGAAAAAGACAGAGAGAGAGCAGTCTTTATATCAAGGGATATTGCAACAGATAAAGTCACTATATATATGGAGAAAAGTATTAAAAATGCATTATCAGAAATCATATTTTACAGATACGAGGCTTGAATCTGCATCTAATAACATCAGTGTTTTTTAGATCATTTACACATCTCAAAAGATGATGGTGTTTGGACTGCAAAACTTACTAGGTCATTTAGTTCTGACAATCATCTTAACAGTATGATCAAGGAATAAGTGTTAGGCAAAACTAAGGGGCTGATATATATGTAATAACTCCATATAATCAAACATTCACAATATTAAACAGGCTTGAGACCAATAGAAGTGATTAAAAACTCATTTGATTGTATCTGCTGGTGTTAAGTCTATGAAAGATTGTGTATAGTGAGGATCAGGCAGTTTGTCCTTTCCTCACTGTAGAGTGATGTCAGAGATTATATATATATATATATATATATATATATATATATATATATATATATATATATTTATATATATATATATATATATATATATATATATATATATATATATATCAGTGGGTGTGGTGGTGCAGAACCCCACATGGGGGGATGCAGGGGGGGGCTTGCCCCCTGAAAAAAAAAACATAAGTGTTTGACTTTCAGTCTTTTGGGATCAAACTCTGGCCATTCAAAATTTGTGTACTTCAGTGTCTAGAAGTATATCCATACACATATATAACATATATCTATATATATATATATATATATATATATATATATATATATATATATATATATGGCCAAAAAGTATACCCAAGCAAGCAAAAAACAGTAAATGTAATAACCCAAACCAGAAACGACGATGGATACCAACTGCGTAGCCAGACCTTGTAGTAAGCAAGTCCAAAACACGTAATGTCCCCAACGGAAAGTAGCAACTGATGCCAGCTACAATGACGAGTCGTAAGGCAAAAACGATGCTCAATATCCAACAATGAACGTGGCGATTACACGCCAAAAGGCAATGAAGAACAAATCACTTGTAGAAAATACTTTTATTAGAACGTAAGCGCTTTCGCGACATTCAAGTCGCTTCCTCAGACGTTAAAACATGTTTAAAAATGCATCACTCATATTTATAGAAGCCATCATATCCTATATCAAAACGTCACATCCTGTGCTATCATATCCTGCTCTATAGTCAACATTGTATCCAAATCCTATGAGTGTCCCTGCACGCTCATTTAATCATCGCAGTTAAAATACAAAGCAAATAGTGTACTTCAAAATATTGCCATACAATGGAGCTCATATTATATGCCAAACGATTGTGTTCATTATTAAACTGCAACATGTACATCAAAATAAAGCAGAGTATGGATGTAAATATTTAAACAACGAGTCAAACTGACCTGTTGGATCAGCCAAAATCTCAAATGATCATGTCGCATGTCTAAAAATTGTTCAAGATCAGCAATATCCCAAGTCATATCTAGTATCTAGACCTAAGATAACAACTGTTCCTTGCTCAGTAACGCTCTGTGTTGGAATAGTCACTATTGGCTGGAACCATATTGCATTCATGGGGTATTTAGGCAAGATCTTGCATTTGGGCCAAACAATTGATTGGGTTAGAGTGCCCACAAAACACTATACTACATCAGTTGCAATCCATCCATCATCACTCACTGTGGGCACAAACATAAAAAATATAAAAAATATATAAAAAATATATATATTTTTTATGTTTGTGCCCACAGTGAGTGATGATGGATGGATTGCAACTGATGTAGTATAGTGTTTTGTGGGCACTCTAACCCAATCAATTGTTTGGCCCAAATGCAAGATCTTGCCTAAATACCCCATGAATGCAATATGGTTCCAGCCAATAGTGACTATTCCAACACAGAGCGTTACTGAGCAAGGAACAGTTGTTATCTTAGGTCTAGATACTAGATATGACTTGGGATATTGCTGATCTTGAACAATTTTTAGACATGAGACATGATCATTTGAGATTTTGGCTGATCCAACAGGTCAGTTTGACTCGTTGTTTAAATATTTACATCCATACTCTGCTTTATTTTGATGTACATGTTGCAGTTTAATAATGAACACAATCGTTTGGCATATAATATGAGCATTATTTTATGTCAATATTTTAAGGTACACTATCTGCTTTGCATTTTAACTGCGATGATCAAATAAGTATGCAGGGACACTTATAGGAGCTGGACGCAACATTGACTACAGAGCAGGATATGACAGCACAGGATGTGACGTTGTGTTATAGGACATGATGGCTTCTATAAATATGAGTGATGCATTTTTAAATATGTTTTAACGTCTGAGGAAGCGACTTGAATGTCGCGAAAGCGCTTACGTTCCAATAAAAGTATTTTCTACAAGTGATTTGTTCTTCATTGCCTTTTGGCGTGTTATCACCACGTTTATCGTTGGATATCGAGAATCGTTTTTGCCTCACGACTCGGTATTGTAGCTGGCATTAGCCGCTACTTTTGGCTTGGGGATATTACGTGTTTTGGACTTGTTTGCCACACGGTCTGGCTACGCAGTTGGTATCCATTGTCGCTTCTGGTTTGGGATATTATATATATATATATATATATATATATATATATATATATATATATATAGATATATATATATACAGGTTTACTATCAAAACATTGAATGTTAGAACATAAACCATTCAAAAATGCAGTTTACATGTTCGATGTGCTGCATATTAATTAGATTGCAATATTGACAAGGTAATAGAGGTGAAATCGAATTTGACATCTGAAGTCTGTTGTCCCCTGCACTGTTTCAAACAATGTGGTAAATGTACAATTGCCTGCCCGCTTTACAGCAGTACAAACTTACCAGATCTGTGCTGCACAGCACTGACAGTCATGTTTTTGCAGGGGGGCAAGACCCCTTGCACCCTCTCCTGATGGGGGCTGTGGCTCCCACAGCCTCAGCTACTTATATATTCCAACTCTGAGATCGCACTACAGTCAAGAAAGGGTTAATCTCCTGATCTACACTGTAACAAGATCTCTATATGGAGCATCACCCACATATAAGCTAATACACAGTGGCATTTGCTGAAAAGAACACTTGCAGATTAAAGGTTGGCAATATGGAAGTCGGTTAAATGATGCGTGACATTCCCATGTTCACCAAACCTTCGTTCTGTATTTTGATAGTAAAGCATATATATATATAAGAAAAATAGCGGGCTGAAACTGCTAAATACATTGCAGTACCACATGAATAACATATTGCAAGATAATGACATCCCTACATCTTCTAAGAAGTCTCTTGATATAACCATACCAAAAGAAGGGAAGAACATGGCTCTATATTTCTCCTTCAGATCTATATCTGTGTTAAATCATGACTTCAAATGTTTTATGGCTTTAGTTATGGCTTTATTAGCAAAATGAGTTTATTCAACAACTGTGAAGTTGATACATGTGAACACGTGTTGATTTGCAGAGCAGCTCAGACTTTTTAAAACATATAAAATCCAATAAGGAAAGACTCAGCAAGATTTTTTAAATAAACAT